>NW_017387380.1:4344-34649 GCF_001636725.1 Cordyceps fumosorosea ARSEF 2679 | reverse complement strand
GCATTTAACCTAACTCACTTCCTAAGAAACAGATTTACTGTGGATTAAAGAAGAGCCACTGTTATACTCCTCCCTTACTATAGTACTAATTCTCTTTATTAAAAAGCTAATAAGTAACTAGTAGTTTTATATAGACTATAGAGTCTTAAACACTATTATAGAAGATAATTAATACCCCCTATTATTAATAAAAGAGACACTCTATACTCTTTTAATAGTAAAATAGTATATAAAGGTTAATATCCACTTAGCCTTCTATAAACTCTAAATAAAGCTAGAGTAGGAGAAATATATAGTGTTTTATACTTACTTTAGTTTATTTAAGTAGTTTATATATTTATTTAGACTTTCTAGGGCCTTAGTAAGCTTTTAAAGATATATTAATAGTATACTAAGGGATACTCTAGATGATTTTATAATAGTATATTTTAATAATATTCTAATATATAACTCTAGTAATAGAGTAAATTATAAAATAAAAATAAAATTAGTCTTATACTACTTAGAGAAAGTTAGACTCTATATTAATATTAATAAGTATAAGTTCTCTATTTAAATAGTAAAATACCTAAGGTTTATTATTATAGTAGGTAAGTCTTTAAAACTAGACTTAAGTAAAGTAGTTATAATATAGGATTAAGAGTCTTTAATATAACTTATAAGTATATAAAACTTCTTAGGATTTATAAACTTCTACTATAAGTTTATCCTTTAATTCTCTATAGTAGTAGCCCCCTTTATATAGCTTATATAGAAGAGAGTATAGTTTATATAGAGAGAAGTAGAAGAATCTACCTTTTAATAACTTAAGATATTCTTTCTCTTAAAACTATATTTAACCCTTTAGGACCCTAAGAGAGAATTAATAGTTAAAATAAACTACTCTAGGGTAGGCCTAGGAGACTACCTATTATAGATAGATAAGGATAGTATACTATACTTAGTAGTCTATTACTTAGTAAAACTATCCACTATAGAATAGAATTATACTATCTATAATAAGGAGCTCCTTATAGTAATAGTCTACTTTAAAGCCTAGATAGTAGAACTCTAAGGTTAGCTTTCCCCCTTTATAATATTAATAGACTATAAAAACCTAGAATACTTTATAAAACCTTATCTCTTTTTTAAATAATAAGTATATTAGACTAAGTTTTTTTTATAGTTTTACTACTATTTATACTACTATTTAGGCCCCCTTATTTAATAGTTAAATATATTAAGCTAGTAAGAGATATATAGTAACTAACTATAGAACCCCCCCTATATAATAGTCTAACTAGTTAATATTATAGTTATTAACTCTATAATCTAGTATAAAATACTACTAATACTATTCTAAGATAAAGAGCTAAGTGTATTATAGTAGGAGGCCCTAGTAGTTAACCTATTATATATAGTAAAAATATAGAATATATAAGAGGGGGTTAGATAATTCTCTACTAAGACTATATTAAAGGAATAAGTAGGGGATTACTTACTATTATTATTATAAAATCTCTAGTACTAAGGGCGCTTATAGATTCTATCTTAGATCCTATCCTAGGAACCCTTAATAACTTATCTAATTAAGGACGTCTATATATTACTAATAGTAGTCTACTTAGAATAGAATATAATATTTATAATACTAGTATATAACTTCTACTAACTAAAAATATCCTAAAATATAGTATAGTATATATATAATTACTTATATTATAGAGTATATATATCCTAATACTAATAGTAGGGCCTATTATACTTAATACTAGTAGGTAATAGGTACTAGTAATAGATTTTAGTAGACTTTATAATAAATCTCCTAGTTTAAACTAAAAATAAACTATAGTACTTAATAGTAATAATAGACTATTTATTAAAGTATATTTAACTAAAGATAATAATATCTATAATAGTAGAGGCTTATATACACTAGTTCTTTTACTACTAGTAGTAGTACTTTAGCTTCCTTATAGTAATTATAAGTAACTAAGGCTTAGATTAAGTAGGATTATTCTAATATATAATATACTTACTAATAAGTACTAAGTAGATACTTTTAATAGTATTTTACTTATAGATAAATAAGAGTATTAAGTAAGTAAACTAGGAAGTCTAAGTAGTATTATAAGTACTTATTTTATACTCTTAGTATAACTAGTCTAAATAACTACTAATAGTATAAATAGCCTTTAATAACTAAGATTCTTTAGTTATAGGTTATAGTTTAAATATACTACTATATAGGTTCTAACTAGAGGTAGTCTAAAAAAAGCTAGAAAACACTATACTATACTAAGAGAAAATACTAGTAGTAAGGGCTAAAGTATTCTTTAACTATATTTATAATAGTATTAAGTTAGTCTAAACTAGTATTACTTATATATAATAATATATAAAGAAAGTAATAGACTACTTATAGTGTTTAACTAACTAATATTAAGTTAAGAATAAAGTATAACTCTTACTCTATAATATTATAACCTTAAGACTATTAAAGAAACTTAACTAGGTTTAAATAAAATATATAATAATAATAATATTATTATTATTAAATATAATACTTAATATACTAAAGGACCTTTATAATACCTTCTATATAGATTTAGTTAAGAGAGTATAAAATAACCCTTTTCTATTCTAATTATAAGAGGATTAAGTATTATTAAGTTAGTCTAAACTAGTATTACTTATATATAATAATATATAAAGAAAGTAATAGACTACTTATAGTGTTTAACTAACTAATATTAAGTTAAGAATAAAGTATAACTCTTACTCTATAATATTATAACCTTAAGACTATTAAAGAAACTTAACTAGGTTTAAATAAAATATATAATAATAATAATATTATTATTATTAAATATAATACTTAATATACTAAAGGACCTTTATAATACCTTCTATATAGATTTAGTTAAGAGAGTATAAAATAACCCTTTTCTATTCTAATTATAAGAGGATTAAGTATTTAAACTATAACTTATTAATAATAAGGATAGTAATAGTCTAAGGGAGGAGTTTAAAGTATTAGTAGTCCTTTAGGTATAAAATATATAAAGAAGGGGAGGTAGATATAAAGTGTTAGTAAAATAGTAAGGGTATTATAACCTTATATAAGAACCCCTTAATACACTATAGGGTACTATAGTACTTTATAAGTTTAAAATAGAGTAAGGAGATATATACTATAATATAGGGCTATAGGAGGTATACTTATAGAAGAAGTGTAACTAGAACTAATAGTAATATAGGATATTAATAAAAGAATAGTAAAATAGTAGTAAATAAAAAGAATTTATTTATTATAATAAGGGCTCTTTAATAAACTTATAGTATTAATAAGATTATACTTTAGAACCTTAGTATATATAGTCTATACTTATAAAACTATTTATTAAAAAAGAATATATAAAAATATAAAAACTCTTTAATACTATAAAACTCTATACTAAGGGAAAAATAAAAATAAAATATAAAAAAGATAATACTAATATAAGTATACTAGATAATAGAAATAATAAACTTATAGTAGTCTATTAAAGAAGGAAGTACTATTATTAAAAGAAATTAACTCTATATTAAAGACTTATAACCTAAACTCCTACTTATAATAATAAAGTAAGTACTTATATTAACTATAAACTTAAAAAAAGATATTCTAATATATTAGAGTATATAATTACTTATAGTACCTATAGTATTTATACTAATAGGATTACTAGTTAGAGTAGTAATAGTATAAATAGTTATTATTATAAGTATAACTATTATAAGAGGAGTATAACTTAGGCTTAAGGGCCTTAAGGGCCTAATATAGTGTCTACTAGCTTATTATAAGGGCTATTATACCCTTAAGAAGATAGGTATTAAAAGTAACTATAATTATATTAAGCTTATAATAGTAGTTAGCCTTAGTCTAGTGGTTAGCCTAGAATACTATTAATAAAGTATAATAATAGTAGTAAAGGTATTTATATTAAAAGCTTAAATCTTACTATAGATCCTAAATAGGGTTAAGTTAAAGGAGGATACTATTAATATAAGGTCCTAGTTAGTACTATAGTAGCTACTACTACCCTTAAAGATAATAGTATTTTAAGTACTAACTAGAGTTAATATAGTAGACTTAGTATCCTAAGTAGTAATAAGAGTAGGGGTAGTAAGCACTTTAATAATATTAGTATAGGGTGGGTAAGCCTTAAAGTAGACTATAATATTATAGAGCTAGGTGAGTACTAATACTATAGTGGGGGTAGGCTTTACTTATTTTAAACCTAACTTATTTATTTTACCTACTATAGTAACTTTAATTACTTTCTAATTAATAATAAGAGAGGTAATATAATAAATAAGTTAATATAAAAATAGACTTATAGTAAAAAAGTATAAATATTTATTATAAAGCTTCTTATATATAGAGTACTAAGTATAACTATTATTAGTAGTTATTTTATATTATAAAGTAAAGTATATCTTTATTAATAAGAGGTAGTTAAAGTAAAGAAACTAGACCTCTTTAATAAAGTCTTACTACTTATTATTAGAGTTACTTTATAATAAGATACTACCTTAAGTATAATATAAGCCTTTATAGTCTTTTAGTCTAACCTTATTATTACCCTTAGGAGGGGGAGGTAGTAGTAGTATAGTAATAGTGTCTATTATAATATAGGTTATTTAGAGTTAAAAAGGATTTAGAATATAAGTAAGGAATAATAAGTAATAATTAAGAGTAAGTATAAATAGAGATATAATAAAGTTACTTACTAGAGGAATAATAATAAGAGGAAAAAGTTTAAAAGGGAGAGAATTTTAAAAGGAGATAAAATAATATTAAGTATTAATAAAGAGGGGGACTAGTACTTTACTTATAGTTTACTTTTATAACCTCCTAATAAAGAGCTATCTATAAAGTAATACCCTCTTTAGGATTAAAAAGAGACTATTAAGTGTATACTAATATAATACTTATATTAGAAGGAATAAATAATAGGCTACTACTAACCTAAAAGAATACTCTCTATAGTAATACACTAAAAAAATAAGTAATAAAAATAAGGCTATTATAAAAAGAACTCTAAATAAGATAATTAATAGAGGGTAATATTATAATAGTTAAAGGGCACTATAGAGGGGTTTTCTATAACTATAATAGAGGGGCTATATAAGAGCTTAGGCTATAGCCTAGCTAGACTAATAGTCTAGTGGCCTAAGGTATAAGGCTAATAGGGGGGGGGGGACTCTCCTTTATATATAGTAGCCACTTTATTATAACCTCTTTATCTCTTCCTTTATAAGAGATTTAATTTAACCTTATATTAACACTTACTTATAATAGCTATAGGGCTAGTCTTTAATACTTACTTTATAATTTTAATAACCTTTTTAGTTTATTAGATTATTATAATAATCTTTTTAATTATTTTATAACTTTATATTCTATTTAAGTATTAAAATATTTAGCTTTAGTTTAATTTATTTAATTCTATATTTATATATATACTATTAATAATACTATTATATTTATAATAATAATAATACTATTCTTTTAATACTAAATTTAATATTTTTAAATATATAAACTCTAATTTAAAGAGTATAATAAAAGTATTAAATAAATACTTTTAAGTACTTATTAATTATACTAAATATTATAGTCTAAACTAACTATAATAAATATATTTATAAATATACTAAAGTACTATAGATAGAGAGTAAAGTAGTTTAATAAGTAACTATAGAGTACTTATAAAAATATAAAAATAGAAGAAATAAATATATAATTAAATTACTAGGGATTATAGTAATCTAGTACTAATCTAAGATTACTAGGCTTATAAGTGAACTATAATAATATAAGTATTATAATAAAAGAATAGAATAAGTCTTTAAAAAACAGGATTTTTAATAAATAGCTATACTAAATGTTTATTAATTAATCTATATAATAGTTTTATTATTAAAAGGTACTTTTCTATATAACTTATACTATAATTATTACTTTCTTTATATTATATTAATACCTTTTAAAGTTAAAATATAGTTTTACTTTTTTTAACTATTATAGAACTTAATAAATATACTATATATATACTATAGTCTGTCTATAAACTACTAGTATATTATTTAAATAGATAATATAGATAGAATTAATCTCTTTATAGAGAATATAATTTATATACTCTTAGAATAATATAAAGGGACTTAAAAAGTTAAAAAATAGTATTAAATACTTAAAGCGTTTATATTAATAGTAGAATATTATTATCTACTTATTACCTTCATAAATATATAGTTACTTATATATATTCTTATAATTAATTTTATATATATTTATATTCTTTTTATTTATTTTAGGATTTTAGAATTTAAAGATAATAATACTTAATTCTTATAAGTTACTTTATTTAACTCTTTATAGTTAATATATAAATATAGTTATTCTCTTTTCTTTAATACAAAGAGTATAAATACTCTTATTAGACTAATTAACTATTAATTCAGTTTTAATATAAGCCTTTAGTAATTAATTCCTTAAGTTCTTTAAACTCTATTACTAAGAGAGTAGAAATTAGTCCTTAAAGTAGTCTCTTTCCTTCCTCTAGTTTAATTATATATTTTATTTTATTTAATAGAAGTAATTTTACTATTTCTTTTATTAACTTTAGTTAGTTTATCTTTATAGTACTTATAAGTAATATATACTTTATTAAAGACTTTAACTACTTCTAAGTTTATAAAGTATTATAATATTACTCTATTAATAAGATACTATATCTATAAGTGTTTATTACTTAAGTCTGTTTTTTATAGACATATACCTATCTAGTGAGAGGCTTCTGTGTCGATGGCCCCCGAGCCGCGAGGGATCGAGGGTTGGCAGTGGGGCGAAGTATTCCTTTCAACAACCTCAGTCCTAGTGATTGGATGCCTTCTCTACACTTTGAAAGAGATTGTGTGAATGTTTGGGTCGAATGGATCGTCCATTTTGTATATAGGAGTCATAATGCCAGCAGCACTTTAAGCGAAGACAGAGCCGCCGTATTTATAATAAACTCGGCTTGCGAATCCCAGCACTAGCAATTGCCTTGAAAGGTCGCGCCAAACCTTGCGAAGGATTCAAACAAGAGATTGAAGCCTTTTTTTCAGCTCAACTCTTGCTGCTAGTGGAAGGCGGTGGTGGGATGGCAAACGCGAGCTTGGACTACTCTCTTTCAACGGGTGCAAAAGGCACAGCCTAACCATCACTGCCTAACGAGCGGGGTAAGAACATTGACGACAGCACTCCTATTTCGCCATTTCCAGGCTGCCATGATGCCTTGCAGCTCAGTACGGTGCGAGAAGCCGCAATTTCAATCATCAATCAACTAAACAAAACCAGAGCTCCTGCACAACCTCAGGGTTAATCATGGCGGAGAATGAGCTGCATCCTGTATTCCAAGATTGGATGCCGGCACCAAACGCATGCTTTGATATCCAGATTCTTGAACCACAGGAAGCAGACACGGGGCCGCCCTGCAGGAAAAAGTTGTTAAATCTCGTCAAAGGACGGTGCAAAAGGCTCAAAGTCGAGACCAGCGAACTTCAAGATGGCGTCTTGGCGGTAAGCATCGACACGCGTGATTCGTTTTGACAGTGCTGTTGCTCATGGCCTGTAGATCAGATTCGCCCGCACATCTTCCTCGGTAGCACTCGTACCATTTGAACAAAAGGCAGAGTGCCTGTGTAACGCCATTCTAAACTACAGAAACACGGCCGAGATTGCCAAGATTACGGCTCGAGGCGCAATGGGCATATCTCCCAGATCCGTGCAGTTTGACGACATCTTCCGAAAGTGCCTGTACAAGATTGCCTGCGGCCGCCCAGCTCGGCTGCTCAACAACATTGACGGGGCGCCAACCGATCAGCTCCCGCCATGGTATGTTTCGTACCCCCACAGTGCGGGAACACGGGCTTGCAAGCAGCACATCTTGTGATAACCTTTTAATGCTAGGGTGAACTCTTTTGCTCTGAGCATCATAACAGATATACCCGTGTACAAACCTTCTGCTGCAATGATGCATAAGGCACAGCCGCGGCAAGCAGTCGAGGCTGCCGGACGCTTTCTTGAGTGGCTTATCAACAGCCGGGAAGACGACGAGGACGATGATGCGGTACAATAAGCACCTTTACCAAAGCTGCAAGCAGAGTGTAAGCTGATTGAGACGCATAGGCAAATGGCAGCCTGGTAATCCAGTTGCAAGAGGCAGATGAACTTCTTGCTGGCGCTATTGCTTCGATGGCTATCAGTACAAGGAGGCTCCAAGGTAACTATTGGAGCCTTTCATCATTCGCATACTTCATTACCTTTCCGTATGCACGTCAGAAGGCCATCAATACCATACACTAACGCATTCAGGGAACGTGACTCAGGGAAACATCAGGCAGTGGCACAGACACATTGACGAGCAGTCGTACCTGGTTTTGCAGGCCGCATCAAGGATACTCCTCAGCAATGATGATGTTTTAGCTAGGTTTCTCGCCCTGTATCGTGCCGATGACGGACCTGGTCTGCCAGGCCTGCTCGGCGGCCTCGGCGCCGCACTGTCTATAGGCAGCATCGGCACAGCGTCGTTGCCGCTCTCTCAGTTCACCTTCGCACACTTTGCTGGGCTGCTCACCACCCTCACGTGGCCTACAATCGCGGTCATCAATCCTGTCACACTGACCGCCGGTCTGGGCATTGCAATGGCCGCACTGATAGGCCATCTCAATGGAAGCGATGCTAGGAAAGTAGCAGCACGTCTTAAGAGAGGTACGCAGTGAGCCTTCTCTTTCCCAGTACCAGAATCTAATCTCAACCTCTCAGACTTGGAATTTGTATGCAAGGCGCTCCGTGTGTGCCGAGAAGTCGACCTCCTTCAGAAGTGGATAAGGACAGCATCAGGAGGAAATGTCCTGCGCCTGTCGCGCCTGCGTTCCATGGACTGTCCGGAAACGGTGAATATGTGGACTGAGTTTGTTGCAGAAGTCAGAGATGGCTCCCTTGCTCCTAGATTCTCAGTCAACAATGTTTCTAGGACGGCTTTGGATTCGCGCGGCAAGAGAGCCGAAACACGGGATGTCCGGCTTTATCTGAGCTATTTGCTCGTGGCGAGGCCCGATGAAGTTGACTCTGACTCTGACGACTGACACCCTAGTCACTATTAATACTTGTCTGGGCAACTAGATTCCCGTTGATGGGGATTTCCTTTCCTGGTGAAATATGCAAACTAAAGTCAAAGTGTCGGCTTGTGAATAAGCTTGACAGTTTCCATTAGCTACGAACTCCTCGCACTCAGCTCGGATGCGTCTTAACTTATGGGGTATTAGCCGTGGATGCCTTCGTTGAGAAGAAGATGAGCGATACAGTCGCTAGGGGGTTAACTATCGGGAGCTTAGGCGAGGCTTGCAGCGGTATGGCTGAGGTGTTCATAGAAGATTGCGAAGTGGGCTTCTACCAGTAACTCGTGAGGCTCATCAAGAGAATGCTTAGCTTAATGCGACTATACTAACTCTCAATGTTTGACGAACCGAACTACGTCCATGTTCTTTTGCTCTCAGTCATTAAAGTGCCCCAGGATAACAGATGACTCCATCTGCCTGAGCTTAGTTATCTTTGATTCTGAGAGTAGCGGTAAGCTTATTACATGGTCTACACTTGACGAGAACCCTCGCACTAGGTATCGATAAACATGTTTTTCTTTAAAATGTTTGCGAAAAGTACAATCTCGAGCATATGTTTTGGGACAGCCATCTATTCCACAAGTTATACGTTTTAGGCCCAAATGTTTCGCTTCGTCTTTGTGATGAATGAGATAGTGAGCTTCGAGACCCCGGGTCCTGGCACAAATTTTGCCACATAATTTACATTTACGGGAGTCTGACCTATGTAAAAAGAATCGGTTAGTTCTAGACGATGATGAACACATCAGTCCTCTCACCTGCGGCTAGACTGCATGGCTGGCATAGGAGATAGTTCCGGAGTCAGATTCGTCTCTGTCTCTGGGCGGCTTGCATGCCGGTTCTCGGGCATGTAAACTTGGCTCTGGGGGATAGACACCCGATTGACTATTAGTTCGCTCGGAGAGATGAAGTTTTCGTCAGAGACAGCAGGCGAAGTAGCCGATAGTTGAGGTTCATCTGCCATAATACCCACCTCATGTGGGATACCATCGTAGGCCATGTTCTCAAGTCGGGTATGAAAGCTTGCCACATCAGCTCGCCTCCCTAAACTTTCGTCATTGGAACGGTCAGGAGTGCGGCTTCTGTCATTGTGATTGGGCGGTGGCGAGGCTGGGAGTGCCAAACTTCCCATGGAGGTAGTTTGACACTGCTGCAATGAGGGTTTGTGAGCCATTATAGTGTGTAAGCAAAGATGGACTTTTTGTTGTGTAGATGAAGCTTTGTTTTCTGAAGTATTGGTTGAGTGGCTAGACCTTTTAACGACTTTGTCTACAGGTCGGCTGCATAAAGTAGAAAGCGTCAGTCATCTTATTTCTAATAAGAGAGTGTAGAGCACTAACAAAGAGTGTAAGCTGTGATATGTACAGCAACATGAGGTTCAAACATGCTCGAACAGCCGTCTGCAGATCACGCAGCATCGCGCCTCCATCGGGGGATGGTATAGCGGCTGCGTCTCTGTCGCTGCGGGACGTTCGAGACAGCATTCGTAACTGACTGTGTCAGATTCTCGTTCTCTTGTCGCTGGAGCAAATATCCTACCAAAAGAAAATTTCAAGGGGAGCGGCACACAAGGCTCAGCACCAAATCGCGCGGGAACAGGTCGTTGATTGCTAAGAGCGGCCATTATGAAGCCCACGGCATCTGCTTGACGAGGGAAAGTTGCCACCCTTGGCAACTTTAGACGCCGTGGGCTAAGGAGGTTCCAGGATCAAGTATGCAAAAAAGTTTGGGGAGAAAACAAGAGCCTAGACGCGATGGCTGTGGCACGGATCTAATATGTTTCTCTACTTTCAAGCTGGTTGCTGCTCAACCTCAACTAGTACTGCCGATGCCAGCGGAGCTCAACAACACCGCTCTTCTCGAGATAGCTCTGTGGCCCGCAAGTCGCATGCCTGTCATACTGCAGGGCTCGTCGCAATTGGTCTAATGGGAGGCCACTGCATTAGCGTTTGCATGATGCCACCTCGGGTTGCCTCATATCTCTTTTCATGTGCGGCGTCTCCAGAGCGGTCACTCGCAAGGATAATAACTAATAACAATATGAACTGTTCAAGGTACTTGGGTTTTAGTGGTGTCTCCTAGTACATTAAAGTACTGTCTCTGTCCATAAATACTCATGAGTACACCAAGATTCTAGTAATAATCCCTGCATCTTGGTACAAGTAGTGTACGCCTGGTCAGTGGATAGAAATACTCGCTGGAGCCGCCGCACATCTAAAGGGATGCAGTCAACATGTTGCATATGCCTTAGACAGTCGGATGCAGAAAACAGACGGCACAAGCCAACCCAACCACTCACAGCCCTCTGGGCCTCCATTTTGGTGGGCACAGTGAGCCGCCGCTGTGGAGAGCGCCAGCAAGTTCGAGACGGCAAAGCTCCAGCCACTCAGAGCGCTGTAGGCCTCCATTTTGGTCATCGCCAGCAAGGAGTAGACGGCTCCAGCCATGTACACAGCTCCAGGCTCGCCTGCTCTGAAGCTCTCAAAAATGACCAAGGCAATAATACATTCCAGTCTCTCAGGCTTTCAAGGGTTATCACGTATCCGCTCGAATATAAAAGCACCCGAGGGACCCGAGAAAGTAATCGGATCGAAACAGGCTCAGCCAAAATTGCAAAGCACCCTCTATCAGTTCCTCTTAACTTTGAATCCCCCTTCTCCAAACAAGTTACAATGTCAAACACTTTTTCCGCCGTTCTTAAGCCACAGATGTCGACTTCGGTCCCTGTTAACCCCGACAACGCCCAAATTGAGCAGTCGGCGGTCACCCTCGTTGACACAGTCGAAGGAATAGCTTCACTGATCAAGGACATACAAGGTCTACCTATCAGTCCACCCTCTCTTTACATTGATTTAGAAGGCATCAATCTATCTCGTGATGGGTCTGTCTCTATTCTACAGATCTACTCGCGTCCTGCGCAGCGTACCTATCTGGTGGATGTGCATTCCTTGAACACCAGCGCTTTCTCGACGGTGGGAGGGGACGGCGACACTCTCAAGATCATTTTGGAATCAGAGAGCATTCCAAAGGTGTTTTTTGATGTTCGAAACGACTCTGACGCTTTGTATAGCCACTTCGGTATCCATCTGCGTGGCATTCAAGACCTTCAGCTTATGGAGCTGGCAACTCGTACATCGCGCAGGAGATTCGTCAGCGGGCTTGCCAAATGCATCGAAATCGATGCAAATCTTACCATACGCGAAAGACTGGATTGGCTAGAGAGCAAGAGAGCTGGCCAGCGGCTTTTTGCGCCAGAAAAGGGAGGCAGCTACGAGGTCTTCAACAAGCGGCCGCTTCCCAAGGAGATTGTGCAATACTGTGCAAATGATGTGTACATCCTGCCTCGGCTGTGGTCATACTACAATGGGAGAATTACATCTAACTGGAAGAAAAAAATGCTTGCCGAGTCGGTGAGGAGGGTTCAGCTCTCGCACTCACCTTTTTTCAATGGCAAAGGACGGCACATGGCGGAGCCACCATCTGGATGGTAAAAACGAAACCGAGTCACTTTAATGAAAGCTAAACCCTATATGCTACTAAAAATACTATTATTTATAATTATTCTTAGAGTATATATAAACTAAGCGTGTTTAATGTATTCTCTAAATATATAAAATGCGTTTCTAATACAGTAGGAATACTAATAACCTATAAACTTTATAGGTATAGGGTAGCTTACTAGTAGTGTTTAAACTAATTCTTATTATAGCTACTACTAGCTGGCTAAGAGCATCTACCTTCTCTAACTATACAAGCTTATAGTATAAAGAGGCGAATATATGGCTACCTGAGTAGGTACCCAGTTGGACCGGGCCTTCCCACTTCCCACAGAGTTCCCCTTTGCATCATCCACCACCAACTGGTGGCAACAACAGGCCTCGAGATCAGAAACTACCAAACAACAATTTGACACGTTTCAATCGCGCTATTATTCTTGTTGTCCTCTCCCTCGTCTACAGACCACCAGCTAGTAGGCAATGCACTGGTGGACCCAAGTCCACTACACTTTCCCCTCGCGCCAGGCCAACGACGAGTTAGATTAACCCTCTCGGCTAGATCCGGACCAATAGGGCGGCTCGTTAACTAGTCTCTTTCTAGCCTCTCGTCTAAAGCAACATCCATCACAGCCATGCCCGTCCCATCAGCGCCAGAGCGCAGAGTATTTCTGCAAAATGGTAACAGTCTCATCAATATGTTTTATAGTCTCGATGCTAAGATTGTGGTGTGAGCTTTGGCACCTTTGTCGCATATATTCCAGCTGAAGTTCCATAGTGTGGATGTTAGCGAGCAAGCATAGCGTCACGTGTAAGCCAACTGGCGGGGCAGACGCGGGATGATCGAGACTCTTGGCCATGCCATGATATAGGTCGACGGCCCTTGCCAACCACCGAAACCGCCAGCAGGAAGCTCGAAGAGGTGGTCATTTCTCTAGCATGACACAATGCCCCCTCTTCAAAAATGCGCAGCGTCTCGCAGAGGGACGACACTAGAGAGTTCGAAGAATTAAAGGCGCCTCGCCCTCCTTGCGCCACCATGTCGTGAGGCGCGTGCATGTTCAATTGAAACAGGAGCTGGGATAACTGTGCGTAAATGGACACGATACTGCCCATCATTCGACGACTCGCAACCAATGTCCCCCGTTGTTGACATCTGTCGAGGGTGTATTGAACCGTGGCTGGGGTGCATTGAGTGCTCGCATAGGGTATCGAGATCTAAAATGTCTGATACAAAGGGGTCATAAAAATCACTCGGTGTGGTGGGTGACAGACTCGAGGAGACGCCAGCCTTGCTTCTACAGCCGACAAGAAACATCGCCGCTTCAATGCCTGTGACGCTACATTTCGGGGCGTCGCCCATCGTCGGCCACAGTCACGACAAGCACGCCACGGGAGCCCGCGAGCTCCTTCTGCCCTACGACCACAAGCACCGCGTGCTGCTCAGCTCCGTCTCCGACACGGACAAGGGCACCCTTTTGAGTCGAAGAAACGGATTCGTGTGCACGGTGATCAACGCCTGGCAGCAAGACCAGCACCTCGAGCTCCGGCCAGACGACGTGTGGCTGGCCGTGCTGACGCAATTCAGATTCTACGTTGGTGGTGGCGACGAAAGCAGGGCCGAGGCCCTTCGTGACCGTTTTGTCGCACACAGCGGCCGTCAGAGACTTGAAATCATCGACCTGAAGAGCCAGTCATTCGCAGACATAGACCTTGCTGCTCTGGTGAAGCAATTTGTCGGGCTCGTCCGTGAGAAGCTGGTGGACCCCACGTTGGCGGACTGGCTGCTCCCAGTCTTCAGCACGACACAGCCTGACGACGAGGTCGCCGCGGCCTCGGTATTCCGTGGCACCGTCAAAGAATACTTTGACCACTCTGTGATCTTCGGCTGCGGGTTTCCCTCGGTCACTCTACATGGCGAGCAAAAAGACTGGATTGATCTGGCTAGACGCATCTCTCGCCTCGCAGAATCTGAGACTGCATCGCGTAACAACAAGGAGGAGGGTGACTCGACTGTCAGATCCTGGTCGCAGGCTCTCTCCGCCGCGGTCGAATTCATGATCGCCAGCTTTGAGAGGCCCACGGCCACTAACGTGCAGGACTTCTGGCAACGCGCGTGCCACATGGACGGCGATGAAATGTCCGGCGAGCCCATCAAGATGTCTGAATGGTTAACGGCGTTTTGTTGGTGGCGCAGTGACGGTGCGCGGCTAAAAACGTATTATGATGCCGAGCTCGCCGAGATTGTGAATCTGTATGGGCCTTTGTACGTTCCTGGAACGCGGCTCAAGCTCGGCGACGTCGAATTTCCAGTCATTAACCAGGATGAAATACCACCTGGGGTTGTGAGGACAAACATCGACTTCATCCTCCCCGGCGGCGAGGGAGTTGACACGACCCTCGTCGTTGGGTCATGGGGAACCAAGCTACTTGACCAGTGCGGCACCAGAGTGCGGCCGTTTCCGAGTTGGTGGTTTGTCACGGGCGATTCTACATCGAGTAGAGAGTGGTGAGCAAGAGAACCAGAACAGACGCCATCGCGAAACCGTCCTGGGTGTCGTGTCTGAAAAAAGACTGGCTCTGCCTTTACGACAGCTACTGAAGCCGAGGCCAGAGCCGGACCTACGCAATCACAATTACTCAGACCACGCCGCCATTATAAAACTGTAGCAAAAGGTCAAAGTCTTCAAAAGGCATTGTTAGGCTGAGAGGTGTAAAGCTAGGGACTAAGACCCAGCACACGGCGCTGTCGTAGCCATAATATTGTTGAACATAACACAGAGATGCCAAATATTCGATTCAAATGGACTTGGGTCGCGGTTGTCTTCATGAAATCTCTACAAAAGCGCATCTTATCCACGATGGCTTTCATCATGCACATAGACATGGTCAATAACATCAGAACACCCACAGCCAAAGGCCAGCCCTCTTCAAATCAACCACACAACAGACACAGTTTCGGCCATACGCATGGCCGCCGCTACCAAAATGTCCATTGACAGCAAGCCCAAACCTTCCCAGAGTCAACTTCTTTGTAGGTATACTCTTTAAATTGTAAGGTCAAACTAGTCATTTACTTCAGTACAATTGCCAAGTGAATACAGTAGGTGGCAACATGTATTTGTCTACTAGGGCATCTTACATATCCCGAGTGAGCCCAAGATACCTAAGGTGCTTGAGATAGGGAATACCGAGGATAGCTGAGATGCCTACCGGACAGGATAGAAATACTTGCTGCCCCCCAATCTAAGCTCGCGTTACCAGGTGCACTTGACCTCATACTAGTCAGCGACCACACAGCTATGGTTCTTTTGGTTGGGACAATCGCCGCCATCCACTACTTGTCCGCCAATTAAACATCTGGGAACGTCATCTGCCAACCGAAACTTCCTACGGTTTCTCTCCTCATCGATGCAAAAGTCAACAAATCCCTCCGGGCTGCGGCAACCGTCCCGGGCGTTGCTGATGGTCCATTTCCAGGTCCCGTCGGTCAGGACCGCTTCGCTATAGAAGCCCTGGCCGAACCTCTCGCAGTGGACTGCGCGCCTCATGGAGAAAGAAACGGCCGGGCACGTGCAGCCGCTGGAGCTGCAGGTGGCCCTCTCGTCCCAGCTGCAGGAGCCAGAGCAGTCCCCGACGCTGGAACATGGCTTGTTCTTGCAGCCGCAGCATCCCCTGTCACAGAACAGAAGCTTCTCTCCGCCACAGGCGAAGCTCTGGCAGTGTTGGTTGCTGAGGCACTCTTGCGTTTCGGCGGGCTTCCGGTCTCTGCACTTGCAGTGGCCGCCGCTGCACCAGCCGTACTCGCCGTCTGGGCAGGGATAGTCTTTGCATCGCGATTGATCTGGCAAAGCATATCCGTTGCCGTTGCTGTCGGGGTCGGCGCTGGATAGCTGGAGCAGTAGCTGCTGGTGACGCAGGCCATCCTTCCACCCGACCTGTTGGATATCGTCGTCGGCTTGACCTTGCCGGCACAGTCCGTCACGGGGGTGTAAGTGTTAGTGAGAGGTGGCAGGCTTGTGAGACCGCCGTCAAGGGCCTGCGTGGACCGAGTCGTCCCGGTCGTGGTCCACATCGGCGCCGGCCGGGTGTGTGCCGGATCGTCGTGACCAGGCGGCACGCTCTTGTGCGTCGGCTGGCAATAATAGCCGGTGTAGAGCTTGCCGTAGTTACTGAGGCAGGTGGGCGAGGCGGCACCTTGCGACCTGGCACGAGTATTAGTTGAAATTCGGGGGTTATCAAGCTGGAGTGTTCCCACCTCAAGGAGAGGTAACCTTGCCTGCCAGTTGCGCCCGAGATTAACATGTTGAGTCCCTTTTTCTCATGTTGAAGGAGATTGGGGTAGTAGTCCTGGGTCTTGGCGTCGGGCCATTTAGCCCTGAAATTGCCTGCCAAGGTAACAAGAACGCATTTGAGTCTGCGCTCGAGATATACAAGAAGCTTGCCTGAGTGCCAAAGTGTTAGATGCTCTCCAAGATGACAAGGTATAGCGCTTCTTACCCAGGACGCGGCCCCATTCCCTCATAGTTGTACTCTGGTCCGATTTCGGGAAGCCCCATGGCATATTGATCACGCAGTGGCCCTGCAGCTCTTTGTTTGCTTCCAGATGGTTAACGACCTGAAGCAACCTCGGAAGGAACAAGTGCATCGAGGTGAGGTGCTGGTTATCGGGCGGGTACACAATCTTCGCGCGTGGCACAATTCCCGTCTTCGCACCTACCATCAAGCCGGCCACGGAGGTTCCGTGGCTACTCGGTATACCGGGGGAGATTCTGAAGGGGAGGTCTGGCAGAGCTTCTGCATCCATGGAGACGAGTTCCTATTGGCATCATTCTCGGTGAGTTCGGCCGGTCCAGCATGAAAACGGGGGCTCTCCTCACCTTGTCGGTTAAGTCTGGCTTTGTGTCTATGAGATAGATGACCTGATCTTGACCCAGATGCTGGCCGTGATAGTAGGGGTGGCCCACCTCACCAAGCTCGTTCTCAGCGCCGTAGTACGACAGCTTTTCGCCGGGATAGCTTAAGATGTGGCTTCGCCACCAAGCTTGCTCGTTCAGTGCTGGACCTTTCATGCCGAGGTCCAGCTGCTCAAGCGTTTCATTGACTGTAGCGGACTGCAGGATTTTACCCATGGCTCCCCCGCTACTTTGACGCTTGGGCAGTGACGTGGGCCTCCGTGCGCGAGTAACATCTGTGACCTGTTTGGCTTCCATGTAAGCGGCCGGGACGGAGACCTGCCCAGGCGAGGGCGAGGGCGAGGGACTTGTTCGAGATTTCTATTTACGCTAGGCATTCTCGAAAATTTCAGTCTGAGTTCCCGGGGCATGTTCCAAACGTACAGGAAAACATAGCCAATCAAGTCGAAAGGGTCTCGGTGGTGGAAGGCATGATACTCCTGACCAAAATTGCTCGTGTCATATTTCAGTCGATTCTTAATCTCGTTCATCGAGAACTTGTCCGCCTGTCTTTCGTCAACATAGATGATGACATCGTACGAATCAGAAATGCATAAACAGTCATCATGCCAACCTAACTCGTGCGGCTTGCGAGACCCGATGCCGGAGGCGAGTGAGCCGGTCGGCGCCAATACGTCAGACGTCTCTCTCGGAGCAACTGCCGGGGTGGCCGTTGGCGTCATCATCGCCGTTGGCTTCTGCTGAATACCACACGCCGAGGCGACGTCCACTCTGGGGTTGGGCAACCTGTCTCGTAAGCCGTCTCTGTAATTGTGCGCGTTGTGGTCGTGATCGTCTTGTCATCTTATACAGACAGACCGTAGGATCTGGTGTACATTTGAAAAGGAACCTGTAGAATAGATGCCGTTGTTAGCTCCCAATGTCATGGGCACCACCCAGTGCGCGGGCAATGACTTCCCGATGCTTTGTTGTCATCGCTGCTGGGGTCTGTTTTGGAGAATTTCATCTTGTCTGGCTCGAAAACTCTAGCGCACAGTCAGCTTCACCCCTTCTCAGAAGCATGCCGTTTGGTCTGGGCTCATGTACTCAATTTCGGGTCAAGGAGGCAGGATAGGAGGGTAGATGATTTGCGTGGGATAGTCAATGACAATAGGAGGCGGGCCACTATTTTGGCCAAATCAGCAACGAGACTGATCGAGTGAGGTTTGGAGGACCATACGGTCCGAACTTGCTGCTTTGGCGAAGTCGGAATTTCCAGCCTTTGATCTTGTGATTATTCGTGTCGATGCAGAACTAAAGTGGGATTAGCAGTGATTGACTTTGGATATTGCTAGAATCTCTCACGTTGAAGAACCAAAGATCATCGCACCGAACTCGGAAGAAAATGAAAGCCCCACGGTCATCATCATCCTTTTCTCCCTCGCACTCTGTCTCTGTGCAGTGAGACTCTATATCTTCGTATATTGGCTCCATGCGGATGACAGTTAGATGAAGTTACGTCAGCAATTGGCTTAGACCAGGAAAAAGCAGAGAATGCTACATACGGAACTCTGTTAGGTTGGGGTTCTCGATCGAGGTCTCAGTCGGCGTCGGCGTAGGCGTAAACTTCGGATCCGCGGGCTCAATTGGTAGGGTAGGCTCATGAGTCTTGAAACTCTGTGCTGGGTTGCTAGTCACTTTGTCGCTGTGGTGAACTTCGAGCGGCCAGGTCGTGTATTCTGGCCAAGGAGGAAAGACAAAGATTCGTTCGGTGCTTGTCATTTTGCCGCCCTTGTCCTTGTAAGGCAGAAGGACGGTGCCATTGCCGAGAGGGATACTTGTCCTTGCCTGAAGCACAACGCCATCGCTTTCTGTTCCCAGAACTCTGACGTTGGAGAACTCGGCCTTGTCCGTGGTGACTGGGTTAGGAGTGATTGTAATTGTCGACTTCTCGCCTCCAACCTGCACATGCGTGGTATACGAGGTCGGGGAGATGGTCGAGGAGATGGTAATGTCTTCGGGTAGCTTGCTAGGTGGCAAAACAAGAATACAGGGAGGCTTGCAAGCCGCGCTTGACGGCCGTCGTAGACTTCATCTCCGATATAGACAATCTCAAAATCGTCTTCGGGGTACCAAAGACAAGCCTGGGAAGTAAAACCTTGCTGAGTGTCCTCCTGTGCGAGGGCGTAGTTCTCGGTGCTTCCCGCCTCCTCGACGCCCTCGGCAAAAATGTTGTAAATGGCAATATTCTTGGAATCAGCAATATCCATGATTCGTTTTTGGCAATCCTCAGACTTGAGTCAATCCTGCTCATAGTTGACGAACCAGGAGTAGAGACCCGCGCTGTTGTAATGACGGCTTCTAGGTTAGACCGTTAGACCACAGAGACCTTAAAAAGATCAAGCAATGCAGCCGACAAGGCCGAATATCCTAGAATCCACTATTAACCTGACAGTCCGTGACATGCGGCCAGGTACAGGGCATGAAAAACTGGGACTGAAGCTGAGAAGGCGACGCAGAGTCCAGGTTGTCCACGTCCAACATCGGGGCACATTTTATCGAGAGCGTCTCGAGGCCACCCCTGTCGATCACAGGCAAGTCATGCAGCTTATCTAGGGCGCTCTGCATCTCGGAAAGCTTCTCGCGCTGGACAGCCTCGAGCGCGACGCGCCGAATCTTGTCGGCCGCGTCGGAGTCGGCCGCGGGACCACCGGCGACACAACACGACATTGCGGCGGGCAAGCGATTGATACAACAACTGGCGGAATTACGGAATTTGATGCTTGGTGGTCAATCTTTGATGATGAACAATGAAATGGGAGATGCGTAGACGCGGATATGTTGGGCAAGCAGAAGACACTGATTAGGCGACAAACGCCACCAAAGTACGCGTGAAGATACTACGGCAGGTGCCTCAGGGCGTTTATTGATGGTGTACAGTGTTGTTGTCAGAGCAACATCACAACGAACGCAGAACAAACGCGGTATTACATAAAGCTCTTGAGAATATCAATTGTCAGGGACAGTCAGAAGATATGTGTCAAAAGAAAGCCCTCAAGCGCTTTCATTTCCCTGGTGAGCAGCATCTCTTGTCTCGGCGCTGCGACGATGCGACGCGAACCCGCGGGCAGGCCGTCGCAAATACCAGCCAGCTGGGAAGGATCCGCCAACGAGAAGAGGACCTGCAGCAGCGGAGAGCCTAAATAATAAGCAGCTGCAGCTAGTTGGCTTGCTAGTACGGATGCATGATGGTGAAGAACCAAGAGCTATGTAATTACGTAGGATAACTGGAGGTATCCGTCGCGCACCGAGAGAAAAGCTTTCTTACCCACCCCCCCCCCCCTTTTTACTTGAGAGGATCGCAGAATGGGCGACGAAGCAGCATTGGTGGCGTTTGTGGCTGCTTTCATGAGGAGGCGGCTTATTCGCACTATCCTTTTGACAATAATAAAAAAAAATACGCAGCATATTAATCGCCCACCAGAAGCAATTGTAGCATCATTTTCCCAGCCAGCATCTGCAGTGGCCCAGCAAGTCCCCGGAACTGGAGGGATTATTAGCGCGGTTGCTCAAGACTTGATGTGGCTTTAGAATTTTGGCATGCCTGGAAGCGACATCAACTGTGGACCTTGGTTATGCACATTGATGGCCGCATCTACTCTCACACTGCCAAGAATCAGAGCATGTGTATGACCGGCTACAGACAAGTATCGATTGAGGGCTTTCTCGGCAAACTACCTGGGCCACGCCAATCCCGATGGTGGGAATGTGGCTATTCGTAGCTCAGGTAGCTCGCGAGAAAAAGGAAGCTCAGACGAAGAAGAAGAAGAAAAGTTGCATCACGGGAACCCTGCAGCCTTGTAATGCCCAGCAGCGGAGAGGGACCTTGGGGCTTGGGGGGGGCCCGGTGTGGCGCCTCGCCTCTCCTCCCCCTGTCATCAGGGTGTGTCGATAGCAATTGGCGACCTCTTCCAGAAACATGCATCCAGAATCCAGAGGGGCAAGTCCAAGAGGTCACAACTTGACTCGCCCAGCCGAGGGCAAGACACCCACTGGCCGATCCATCCCAGCCGACCTGGGGGCCTCTGGCAGGTTCCGGACTGGAGGACACTTGCTGTCCAGTGAGACCAGTAAGAAGAAAGAAGCTGCTGAAGAGCCCTGATATGCGTAAAAAGTACTGTACGTAACTACATTTATTACGCCATGTTGGGTGCGTCGCCGCCGCCTTCCGTCCCACCAGCCAAGGCCATCTATCTATCTTCTCGCTACATAATATCATGCATCATTCTCCCTGACCTATTCATCCAAAGACAGTTCCTCCTCCCCCATTGTCCGCTCTCACCCCTCATGATCCCGCATCATGGATTCCCCACCGAGAGAGCTGGTCACGGACAATAACAAGTCTC
Source organism: Cordyceps fumosorosea ARSEF 2679 (assembly GCF_001636725.1). Taxonomy (NCBI): domain Eukaryota; kingdom Fungi; phylum Ascomycota; class Sordariomycetes; order Hypocreales; family Cordycipitaceae; genus Cordyceps; species Cordyceps fumosorosea. Next base: position 12,662 of record NW_017387380.1, on the reverse strand, counting down.
CTCTTATCCAGATCCTGGCATGGATGTTCCTCGTCATCGCGGTGCTCGCCTGCGTCGCGCGGACCGGCACGAAGCTGTACATGGTCAAGAGGCTCAAGGCCGAGGACTGGTTTGCCATTGTCGCCACGGTACGATTTTCGCTTGCAAGATTGGAGTTTTTGGGGTGCTGACCTGGGGGTTTAGATCGCGGCGTGTGGGCAGTACATTGCGCAGGTGGCCGGCGGCTACCAAGGGCTGGGCAAGCATGTGGCGGACCTGACGCCAGACAGAGTCAACGGCGCACTCAAGGTATGTGGAGAGGAAAAGAGAGGATAGGATGGCGTAGCTGACAGGTTACAGGGCCAATATGCATCTGATGTCTTCTTCATCGCGAGCCTCTTCTGCGCCAAGATTGCGACGGCCATGATGACAACGTCGATTTCGCAACGGAGCCACAGACGAATAATACAGGCGATTGAGCTGTTGATTGCGCTGTGGGCGGTGACTGGGATTCTTGTCGTTCTTTTCCAGTGCCAACTGCCGAGTCCGTGGTTTTACATTGAGCGGAAATGCATTCAGCGAGTATGTCGCGTAACAACCGTCCTCACTCGCACCACCTCGGCTAATTAATGTATACTTAGGTCGCGTTTTGGACTTGCTTCAGCGTCGTCAACATCATCACCGACCTGCTGCTGATAGGGATCATGGTGGAAAACGTGCGGCGAATCCAGACTTCATGGTCCAAGAAAGTCCTTGTCATCTGCGTCTTTGGCAGCCGAATCTTGTTCGTTTTTGTTATCTCACAATACTCGCACCGAATGTTAACGTCTTTACAGAGTCACCCCCGCCATCATCGCCCAGATCGTCTACTTACCCCGCGGCCTCGCAGCGGCCGACGCGACCTTTGTCTCGTGGGAGCTGGCCGTCATCACCGCAGTGGTGACGTGCACCAGCATCCTGGCCATCTGCGTGCCGAACCTCAAGCCGTTCCTGGACAGCCTGGAGTCGGGCCAGATCCGGGTGGACGACCTGCGGCGGCAGGGCAAGTCGAGCAGCGGCGGATACGGGAGCTACAACCGGAACGCGTCCGGCGGCAGCGGCAGCGGCAGCGGTGGGCGGAGGAGCGGCAACAACCGGTCGCACGGGGGCAACAACTCGCGGCGCGACCCGCTGGCGTCCAAGGCGTCGCAGCGCAGCAAGATGTTTGAGATGGTGGACATGCACAGGGCCAAGAAGGAGGAGCAGCAGCAGGAGCAGACGACGACCACGGAGAACGGCCAGCAGCAGCAGACGAACCAGAACCGCGACGGCGACGGCGCATGGGACGGGCAAAGCCACACGAGCCAGACGATCCTGATCCAGCAGACCAAGACGTGGTACGTCGACGTGGAGGAGCGGCGCGAGTCCAACTAGACAGCCCCGGCTGAGTCGGGGGTCCGGGAGCAGGGCGGCGGAATTTTGTATATTTTCTTTTCTTTTTATTGTTGTGCTTTGACTAGATTTGCGAATTCGGCAGTTTCGGCAGGCTACGATATAGTGTATAATGACAGTATCTCTAGATGTGCTTTTTTTCCGCTGTGGCGCGCGACGATCAGGGCCTAGACTTGAGTGTGAAAAAGCAACGTGTGGTGGTGATGAGAGACATGCATGCCTTTTTTCGCGAAAGAATTAATTCTTCAGCAAGTTCAAGACATGCAGAGACGATCGATGCCATTCCTGCACCCTTTCTTGACGAGGAATGAAATCTTGTCAGCATTCACTATGCGGTCGCGGCCCGTCTGGACCTCCTCTCTCGGCCAAGCCACCCGGTCATTTGGGGGCGGCAGAGGCACTACTTTGAGGCGTTCGTCTGCCATTTTTTTTTAAAAAAAAAAAAAAAAGAAATCCCCCCAAGTCTGTGCGAGGGAGAGAGGGAGCACATCTGATGATCTGATTTCTGGTTTTTCGTCACATCTCGCCCCAGCTGAAATCGGTCCCGGGGTTTCCTTTTTTTCTCACACGCCACGTTGTCTAAGCGAGGAGCGTCGTCACTGCGGCAGTTGGACAGAAAACAAACAAAAAGGAGAAAAAAAGAGTGCAACGGCTGACGGGGGTTCCAAGTACTGACGAGACGAACCCCCACAAAAGTCCCCCCCCCCCCTTCTTCATGTATAGTTTGGTTATGGCTCATATAAACTAGCTGGCAAGGTCCCTCCCCCGACAGCCTCGTCCAGGTGGGCAAGTCGAGTCGGCAGGCAAGTTACCGGGGGGGGCAGCTTTGGGGCATCTTTGGACTTGAAACTACGGATAAAAGTGAAGCGTCTCTGCTTGATTGGCGACCTGATTAGTGAGTGAGAGACCTTGTCGTTCTGAGGAAATCCGCTCGTGTGGAGCGAGATGTCGTGGGCTCGAGATTATCAGTTAGCCCACCTTTTTTTTTTTTTCTTCTTTACGCACACACCCCCTCTCGTATGGATGGATGGGACTTTCATCATCTTTCTTTTCCTCTTCTTCATCTCGCCAAGCCCACGTAGCATCCCACAGTGGGTTGCTATTTCGCACCGGCGCGACGGACAGAAGAGCTTGCAAAGGTCGTCTTTCGCCCCGGCGCGACGGACAGAAGAGCTTGCAAAGGTCGTTTTTTTCTTTTTTTTTTTTTTTTTTTTTTTTAAGAAGAGGTTGCGTGCCGTGCGTGCGTGGTTTTCCCTGAATCCTGGGGGGCGGCGTTGCATTGTTGTGGCATTCGCCGATTCTAGTCAACAGACTGACCTTTGACCGGTTTGGAACAAAAACTTTGACAAACAAGTCTTGGTTCCTGGAGAGGCCAAACTTTATGCCTAACTAGCGTCCAGCAGCAGGGACGGGAGTTTCCACTTCCAAGGGGGCCGGAGACTTTTGGACGGAAGAAAGGAAAAAGAAGCATCGACTGGCTGGTAGCATTTGCCTCCTCCCTCCTCCCCACTGGGTCCTGCTGGCAGGGGTCGCATCAAGCCAAGTTGAATTGCTGATCGCAAAGGCTTGTGAGTCGCCGCCGCCGCCGCCGCCGCCTCCTCCTCCTCCCCCTCCATTCCACCCCTCCCCTTCAAAAATTGGGCTCCTTTTTTTCTTTTGCATGTTTCCCATGTTCACTAGTTAGCTAGTTATTATGTTAGTGAGTTGAACCTGGTTACTCACCCGTAATTCGGCTGTACTAACCCACTTGGCCGCTTCGTCTTCGGCTTAGCCACCCGTTGAACAATGCAACATCGCACAGCTCCGGCCAACCAGGCTCGCATATGCGCAGCGAATGTTGCAGGTTACATTTAGTTATTAGTTAGAGGACCAGCACAGGTCTGCACGACAATGAGACCCCCACTGTAACTATCCCATGCCCAAGCTAATGACAAGTCGAGTCCACCCGAACCGTCGCCCTGGCCCAGGATCATGGCTCCCATGTGCTACCAGGCAAGTTTCAACTGAACCTGCATCTGACCCAAAATTCCTCTGCCATGTGGCGTTCGGAGTTTTCTTTTCTTTCCAACTAGTTTCTCTTGCTAGTCTCTGCTTGGACCCGTTTGCCTTGTTATAATAGCTCCCTTGGTGCATAACTGGCCCTGAACCACCTGGACCCTTTTTCTCCTCTTCGCTTCGCTTCGGGTGAGACAAGCAGGGACCTTTTTCTGCATCTGTCTTTCTTCCTTCCAGAATCTGTCCTTTCCTTCATCTACACGCAGATCATCCTCTCCAGAACCCATGACGCGGGTGCTGTAAACTTCCAACCACCACCCTTCAACGGAGCCTCGCAGAAACCTGCAGCCGACGAAATATGTCCTCGACTGGCCATGAGCTTGGCAACATGGCCACGGCCACGGCCAAGGGCATGCGCGCCGTCGAAGCGCCGTCCAGTCCTCACAGCGAGGACGTCGTCTCCAAGAGCGACTACGCCGACAGCGAGCAGCTCGCGCGCCTCGGCAAGAAGTCTGTTCTGAAGGTATGAACTCCATTCACTACTGATCATCCAAGCCCACGATGACCACGACGACGACAACCTTGCCCAATACTAACCCTCCCAGCGCAACTTTGGCTTCATGTCCATCCTCGGCTTCTCGTGCACCATCCTCATCACCTGGGAAGCCACCCTCGTGCTCTCCGCCCAGGGCCTCGCCAACGGCGGCTACGCCGGCGTCCTCTACGGCTACATCATCGTCTGGCTCGGCAACATCTCCGTCTTCACCACCCTCTCCGAGCTCGCCTCCATGGCGCCCACCTCCGGCGGCCAGTACCACTGGGTCGCCATGCTCGCCCCGCGCCGCTGCTCCAAGTTTCTCTCCTACATCACCGGCTGGCTGGCGGTCGGCGGGTGGCAGGGCTCGGTGGCGAGCTCGGCGTTCCTGACGGGCACCATGATCCAGGGCATGGTGGCGATGAACAACCCGGAGACGTACGCGCCGCAGGCGTGGCAGGGCACGCTGCTGTTCTGGGCGGTGATGCTGTTCGCGGTGCTGGTCAACGCGGTGGTCAGCTCGGCGCTGCCCAAGTTCGAGGGCTTGATCTTGATTCTGCACGTGCTCGGGTTCTTTGCCATCTTGATCCCGATGGTGTCGCTGGGGTACCACGGCGATCCGCACCAGGTGTTTACCGAGTTCCGCAACGGCGGCGGTTGGCCGACGCAGGGGCTGTCGTTTATGGTTGGTCTGGTTGGTAATGTGTTTGCCTTTGTTGGTGAGTTCTCGTCCCGCGCCCCCAAGGTCTACGACATTGTACATGTATGTGTATGTACAGCTGCTGACAAGTGAACAGGCGTCGACGCTGCCTTCCACATGTCCGAGGAGACGCTCAACTCGGCCGTCACCGTGCCCAAGTCCATCTTCCTGTCCATGCTCATCAACGGCACCACGGGCTTCGCCATGACCGTCGCCGTGCTCTTCTGCATCCAGGACCTGGACCGCGTGCTCTCCTCGCCCACCGGCTTCGCCCACATGCAGCTCTTCCTCGACTCGACCGGCTCCGTCGCTGGCTCCACCGCCATGGCCGCCGTCATCACCGCGCTTGGCGCCTGCGCCACCGTCGGCATGCTCGCCTCCACCTCGCGCGTCTTCTGGTCCTTTGCGCGCGACCGCGGCCTCCCCTTCTGGCGCGTACTGTCCCGCGTCGACGCCCGCACCACCGTGCCCCTCTGGGCCGTCGCCTGCACCACTGCCATTGCCTGCCTGCTGGCTCTCATCAACCTGGGGTCCGCCACGGCGCTGAACGCGGTCATCTCGCTGTCCATCTCCTGCTTGTATCTGTCATATTTCATCTGCGCGGCGCTGCTGCTGTATCGTCGCACCACGTCGGGGTTCGTGATGCCGGGCGCGGCGGAGATGCCGGCGCTGGCGAACACGACCGGCGCGGAGCTCGTGTGGGGCCCGTGGCACTTGCCCGGCGCGCTGGGAATCGTCAACAATGCGATCAGCTGCGTCTACCTGATCGTCATCTTCTTCTTCAGCTTCTGGCCGGGGATGATGGACCCGACGGCGGCAAACATGAACTGGGCCGCGGCGGTGACCGGCTTTATCCTCATCTTCAGCATCTTGTACTACGTCTTCTGGGCGCGCAAGGAGTACGAGGGTCCGATTGTCGAGATCTGAGGGGAGGCTGCGCTTGCAGAGTGTACGAACAAAACAGGTGTATAAATGGTAATGGTGGCGCTGCTGGTAGAATTAGCCTAAAATTGTAATCCTGCAGGTGAAGAAACTCGGAGGGCCGGATGCTCGACCCGGACTTGTACTCGTGTGGGCGACGTGCAGGGTCCTCTGGCCTCGCTTCACGGCGGGATCAATGTCCGGGTCCTCCTGGATCATGTGGAGCCAGTCGGCGGCGAATCTGGGTATCTTGAGCTTGTGAAAAGGAGGCGATGCGGAAGCCGTGCTATCTGAATCGGGGTTAAGGTGCAATGACGCCAAATACAAGTATGTAGTATGTATATATAAAGCAATGATTGTTAGAAGAGTGAAGCGAATCAACAGAGGACGAGAGACGGAAGAGTCTCGTTTCTGCTGCGAATAAGAAATAAAGAAAAGGTGTAATAATTACTGGTGTTAAAGACGGCTATGGAACAAGGTGTGGGTATAGACTGCAGCCATATGCTAATAATACAATATTGAGGGCGAGTGTCATGGTTATGGCATGAGGGGAACTTGATCATGTATTCGGTGTGCCCCGAGGGGCCTGTCTCCGCGGCCTGGGGCCAGTCCGGGCTAGGCTCGGGGCCCGACAAGTCCAGGGTCCGCGACTGGCGCAGGACCAGCTTGTTCTGCTTGCCGTCAAAGTAGGCCTGGGTCAGGCGGCCCGTCTGGTTCCGTAGTAAGGTAGCGATTAGTGCGGGTTTTGTGTGGTGGTTAGTAAAGGTGTCCCGTTGTAGCTGGTACTGGATGAGAGCGACGGCGTGCTCGGCCTCAGAGAGCAGGATAGCGACGTCCTCAGGAACACCCGAGTCGATGACGAAACAGGACACGTGTGGCAGCTCAGTCTCCAGTGGGGGAAACATTACCCACATACCGCAGTATTCGTGGTAGTGCATGATCCACGGGCGCTCTTGGAACATGCGATATGGGAGGACAGGCCGAGCTCCTCCTTGATTGACATCTGATCGCTGGGGACTGTTAGTGACGGTCCGTCCTGTGGCGTCTAAGAAGATAGTAGACTTTTAAATACCAATAAAAGTGCCATAGGTTTGGCACAAAGTGCGACATTCGGTAGAGGCAATCTTCGTACCAGTCCAATTTCGATAAAGGAAACTGGAGTAAAATGGCCGGGTCGGGACTGACTTGTTCTAAATTGTGCCATACTGTTGTTGCATTCCAGGTTCGGGCCTCGAGGACGTTAAGCGGCCAGTCGCAGGGCGCCAAGAAGGTTTTAGAGATGCGCGAGGGCGATACGTCGTCGTGGCGAACATCGAGCTACGAGCCTAGAGATATAGACAGGCCGTTAAGCGCGTCCTTTTTTATCGTCAGGATTTTGATAGCTCGGAGGGACTTGCGTATGCGTTTCATTCGGGCGATCTGGACTTTTTCGATGGCGGCGTATTGTAATTTGTCGGCGTCAGTGACGTTGTTGGGCGACACGCCGAGACTAGAGCAGGGCATGGCGTCAGAGGAAATTGTGTTCTCTGGGTATGATGCATTATGTTTGTGATGGCATCGGTTGGTTTCTCCCGTGGCTTGATGTTGTGCATAACGTCGACCACCCACTTATAGGCCACACCCACATTTAGGCCACCTAACCTTACCCCTTAATACTAATAAACCTTTATTACTAAAAGTGTGTTTTCTTATATAAAATAAATCCTATTATTATTATTTTTTTACTACTATATTATTATAAGTTAATATATAAAATAAGACCTTTAAAATACTATATAAGATATTATTAGTAATATAAGAATATAAAAAGTAATAACTTACTAGTCTATCCTATAAGTAATTATTTAGTATTAAATAAATAATAGAGTACTATAAAAAGAGGTATTTAAGTTAATATAATAGCTTTTAATAATATATAAATTATATTTAGTCTTTTAGTTTTTAATTTAAGATTATCTTAATAGCCCCCTTACTTATAAATAAGTTTAAAAGATTATATTAAGTCTCTACTAATAAAATAATAATTATTATAATATTAGAAAGAACTAATTATAAAGCTTTTTAAAGTATAATCTAAAGATTAAAACCTTTAAGAGTAAGTACTTTAATTTTAAATATCTAAATAAAGTTTTAATTTATACTATTTAGAGTTTCTTTAAGCTTTTTACTATTAAATAGATTAATAATATCCCCTTTTATAATTAATATAATATAAATAAAATAAGATTTATAATAAAGCTTTAAAAGAATAGTTTAGTATTAGGATTATTATAAAAGAGAATCACTTTAAAGAAATAGTCTAATTAGTATTATTAGAGTATAATTTTTAAATAAGACTAAAAACTTATTAATAAATAAGTACTATTAAGAGTAAGAATATTAGTATAATTATAATAAAAAGGTTATAAGACTTTTAATTAAAATAGAAAGTCCTTTTAAAAAGCTCTTTTTAACTTACTTTATAGTAAAAAAGTCTAAAGTAGTTAATAATATAAATATTAATAATCTAGTTTACTTTTTATATAAATATATTATATACTATAATAAAAAAAAGTACTATTAATATAAGTAAGACTTTATAGTTAAATAAGAACTTAAAAAAATTAAAAGAAGAAAAAGATTTTATTAATTTCTTTTTTATAAATAAAAATAAAAACTATTTAAATAGACTAGATTTAATACTCTTAAGGTTATTTTTTTATATAATCTTCTTTAACTATAAGGAAATATAAGAAATAAAAAGAAAAAAAGAACATA
>NW_017387380.1:0-4321 GCF_001636725.1 Cordyceps fumosorosea ARSEF 2679 | reverse complement strand
AAGAAATTTAATTAACTTTAATTATTTAAATAGTCTTTATTTTTAAAGATAAATAATAATAGAAAATAATCTCTTTTACTTTTAATTTATTTTTCTTTATAAGTCCTATAGTAACAAATAAGCTTTAATTAAGTTAATAGTTTAAATCTTTTATAATATTTAATAAATTATCTTCTTAAAAGGTTAAATTATATTTATTAATATTTATATTATTAACTAGATTAGTTTTTTTTAATAATACTATTAAAGATAAATATATTTTAAAGGATATTTTAATTTAATTAAAAGTCCTTTAGTAGATTACTATAAAAGTAATAACTCTCTTATTTTTATTAGCTTTAGTCTATTATTAAGTTATTTAATCTTATTTTAAAGAATACTTAAGTTTAGAAGTTATATTACTTTATAGTATTTTCTTCTAATTATAATACTATAAAGAGATTAAATAGTAAATACTTATTAAGTATATAGCTTTAGTCTAATAATTAGTATATAGGTAGATTAGCTCTATATACTTTTAGGTTACTATTCTTCTCTACTAATTTATATAACTCTCCTTTTCTACTCTAATAATTTATATTTAACTCTCCCCTTATATTATTATATTTATCCTAATTTTAAAGCTAGCTACACTCACGATAATTCTACCTAGCACATCCTAATTCTATAATACATTTAATAATCCTAACGCTCTTACTATCCCCTATTATTATAATAGCGCCGGCTAAGGCCATAGCTAAGGCTAAGGCTAAAGGGAAGGCTAGCGCGGCGGTAGGATATAAGAGCTCTACTGAGATTAAAAAAGCCGTCGACGAGGCTAGACAGAAGGCTATAGGGGGACTAGTGACTCCTAACAGAGACAGACGAAGAGAGAGGGCGAAGCCGGTCAATAGTCCTCTAGCGTAGGGCAGCTCGTTGAAGGTCGCACAGGACGAGGAAGACGAGCCCCTGATTCCTCTAACTCCGCTGACTGAACCACAGTCAGGGCGCTGAATCGGAGCCCGAGGATGAGTACATAATGGAAAAGGTGAACGGCAAGCGACAGGCAAAACAGGACTCACGCACTAAAGAAGAAGCAGAAGATCGACAACCAACCAAATAAGGCAGTCACACTAGACCTGACACCTAAGAAGGAGAAGAAGCAAGGCAAGGCTAAGGCTAAGGACACCAAGCAGGCTGAGGAGGAGCCTAAGAAGACTAAGGACTAACTTAATCGCGAGTACACAGCCGCTAAGGTTAAGCTCGTTAAACTAGTCGTAGATAGGATAACGACACTAAGACTAAGCTCTAACGAGTCCTATACACTATTAGTATAATAGAAGAGACGATTAAAATAAAATCCTTAAACTACTATAAAGTGAGAAGTCCTTATAGCTAATAGTACTAATCCTCTACTAGGCCACTAAGGAATTCTAGTACCTCTAGTCTAAAGAATATACTCTTTAATAAGTTTAGTCTATAGTTAATATAATAAACTATTAACCTCTTTAATTATTCTCTAGTTATATAACTTTATATTCTATTCTAAGTACTAGTGTGTTAGGCCCTAGTCCGCCTCACTTAGCCCTATATACATACTGTAGCGTTCATAACAGTATGCACCTATAGAGCATCTGTAATAAATACTCACCGCCTTTGCGATTTTCGCCCCGCTTACCGGCCGGTTGGCTCTGGGCCGTTCGACTTAGGATTTACTGCTACCCCGGGGTCTATAGACTCGATCTTGTCTAGTATAGCTGTCTCGTAGTCTGTCTTATGTAGCTTTGTTAAGGGTAGGGCCAGCTGCTTTTTATAAGTCCACACCTTAACCTGAATGGTTCGATTGGAGAATAGAGTTCTTACGTTCGCGTCCTGTCTAATATAGTTATAGACTATAGGGGAGTCTATTATTTAGAAACTCTTAGAATCTTTAGTAGTATAGAGGTAGTACTAGTCTTTATAGACCTATCTAGGTTTAATTAGAAAGTATAATAAAAAAGTAGATAAATATATAAAGAAAGTGATTTTTAGAAGATAGTTAGACTAAATCTCTAATAATTAATCTAAGTAATAGTTCTACTATTAGGAGATATTTCCTAATATAACTTATATTATAATAATATTTTTTTATACTCTTATATTTTTAACTTAACTCTCTTCTTAAGATATAGACTAACTATAGACTAGAGATTAAGCTACTATTATATATACTATATAAAGATAGAGCTTAAAACTATAATAGTAGCTAAAGCTTTATATATACTCGCCTTTTTCTAGGGCAAAAGTGAGTAGAAGGTTAATTAACTTTAGTTAGCCCCCTAGTTAACTAGCTGGCTATTATGAATACTATAAGACGTGTAGGTGGGGCTAAGTGAGGTAAGGCAAAGGCTTATTACACTAGCTACTAAAAAGGATAGGAGATTATATAATCTCCTTAGGATTAAAGACTTAAGCCATTAAGCTATTAATCTAAGAATAGGATCTAGGGGATTAAAGGTTAAGCCTTCTAATCTAGAGTTATAGTAGAGAGGTAAATAAGTACTTAAGTGTAACGGTGGCTTGATCCTAATCCACAGTTAGTCTGTTTCTTAGGTAGAGAGTCGGTTTGAGTGCATGAGTGTACACGAGCAGTTATCGTAGCGTAAGTCACGTTAGGAGATTACTCCTAATAGTAGAACTATTACTTAGATTATAGAGATCTAGTCTAGCTACTACTAGAATCCCCTTCCTTATATATCTATCCTATCCTCTACTATATTACTTAGATTATTAGCTCACTCTATAATCCTAGTGATCCTAGATTAGTGCTAGATCACTATAATCCCTAGTGATCTAGTCACGTGACTAGTTCCTTTATTCCTATGCCCTTATAAGCGCCCTATAGTCTCTTCTTTAGGCCGTCCTACCCCTTATCTATAGTACCTTAGTGCATCTATAATATTATTCCTCCTCTCTATTAGTCTTATCCTAAGACCTATAGTCTTTATCTTATAAGTCCCTTCTTCCTCCTACATCTTCTTTTTCCCTATAATGCCTAACTAAGTGTTTAAGCCTCATTCTAATAAAGCTAAGTAGCGTTTTAAACTTACTACTACTATTAAAGAGTTTAGTGTTATTATTATGCCTTACTCTTTTTATTATTCGTAGAAGCTTTCTTATAAGATAATAGAGGGTGTTTCTTATTATAAAGAGTGCGTTCATTAGGGTCGCTCGTGTGATAGTTCGGGCGTACTTATGTCATCCCTTAATTAAATAATTTCTAAATCTTAATGTCTGTGTTAGGAGGAGGAAGAGGCCGCTACTCTACTATAACGCCTTTAGTAGGAATCCTCTAAGGCCCTTACTAGGCTAGACCGTCTACGTAAATAATGTGAGTCCCTTATAACTTATGGTTCTACTATAGTTAGTTATAGCCTTTAGTTACTTAATAAGCTAGATGAGTTAGAGTGGGCGCTTTATTAGAAGCCCCACTATCTAAGTATAGTCCTTAGGTTATATAGATATAATTAATTAGAATACTATATTACTAGATCCCTTTTTATTACTAGAGGTGGACTTATTTAAGTAGAGTGTTATTAGTTAAATTGTTTAAGTAGGCTTAAGTAGTTTATAAGGTTCTTATAGGGTTCCTATATGTTTTCTAAGTGTAGGTATCCTTTCTATTTAATAAGATAATAACGATTCTTTTCTATACTTTATGTTTTAAGTATCTTCTTAACTTTATACTTATTTATATTTTTAATAATAACGTCTATAATAAGTATAGTATTATTTAGTGCTTTTTCTAGTAGTAAAATATAAAATATAGAATATATCCTTATTCCCTTAGGTAATAATAGTTTATAGTTAGTATTTAATATTTTTCATTTAATAAGGAATAGTCTAATCTTTTTCTAGTTAAGTTTATTACTAGGTTATTTTATTTTAATGTTTTTACGGATAAGGTAAACTTTATCTCCCCTCTCTAGGATTAGCACTAGTAATCTTTTTTTATCCGTATAGTGTTTTATTCGATTCTATAAAAATATCCATTCTACTTATAAGTGTTTCTATATATCTATAATTATTACTATATGTGCTATAGCTACTAGCGCGTTTATATTCTATATTATATGTGTTTTAATCGTAGGGTCGTATCCGTAATTTACCCTAAAAGGTGACATTTTTGTATTTTCGTTTTCTAAGCTATTTATAGTCTATTACACGAGTAGTAACCATTCTACCTAGTCGTCTTATTAGTAGTTTATATAACTTCGTAGGTATTATTTAAGTATCTAATTCTAGATTTTAGTTTGTCTATCTATTTATAGGTAGAATACTATTAAAAGGTTTTACTTAACTT
>NW_017387308.1:1040916-1044293 GCF_001636725.1 Cordyceps fumosorosea ARSEF 2679 | reverse complement strand
ATAAACTTAATTAGAAAAAGATTAGACTATTCTTTATTAAATAAAAACTATTAAATACTAATTATAAACTATTATTATTTAAAGGAATAAAAATATATTCTATATTTTATATTTTATTATTAGAGAAAGTACTAAATAGTACTATACTTACTATAGATATTATTATTAAAAATATAAATAAGTATAAAGTTAAAAAGATACTTAAAATATAAAGTATAAAAAAGAATTATTATTATTTTATTAAATAGAAAAGATACTTAAATTTAAAAAACATATAAGAACCCTATAAGAACCTTATAAATTATTTAAGTCTATTTAAATAGTTTAACTAGTAGTACTCTATATAAATAAATCTACCTCTAGTAATAAAAAGGAATTTAATAATATAATATTCTAATTAATTATATTAATATAACCTAAGGACTATATTTAAATAGTAGTTTCTAATAAAGTCTATTCTAACTTATTTAGCTTATTAAATAACTAAAGACTATAATTAACTATAGTAGAACTATAAGTTATAAGAGACTTATATTATTTATATAGGTAGTCTAGTTTAGTAAGAGCCTTAGAGGACTTCTACTAAAGATATTATAATAGAGTAGTAGCCTCTTCTTCCTCTTAATATAAATATTAAGATTTAGAAATTATTTAATTAAAAAATAATATAAATATATACTTAAACTATTATATAAATAGCCTTAGTAAATATACTCTTTATAGTAAGAAACACCCTTTATTATTTTATAAGAAAGCTTCTTTAAGTAATAAAAAGAAAAAAGTATAATAATAATACTAAATTCTTTAATAGTAGTAGTAAGTTTAGAATACTATTTAGCTTTATTAGAATAAGACTTAAATACTTAGTTAAGTATTATAATAAAAGAGAATATAAAAAGAAGAAGAACTTATAAGATAAAAACTATAAGTCTTAAAGATAAAACTAATAGAGAGGGAGAATAATATTATAAATACACTAAAGTACTATAAAGAAAGGGTAGGGTAGTCTAAAGAAGTAACTATAAAGCGTTTATAAGAGTATAAGAATAAAGGACTAGTTATATAATTAGATTACTAGGGATTATAGTAATTTAGTATTAATCTAATATTATTAAGATTATAAAGTGAGCTAAGTAATCTAAGTAATATAGTAGAGGATAAAATAGATATAGGGGATTTCTAGTAGATAGTTAGACTAGATCTCTACTAATTAATCTAAGTAATAGTTCTACTATTAGGAGTAACCTCCTAATATAACTTAAACTATAATACTACTTATTTATACTTTATTATATATTTAACTAACTTACTTCCTAAGAAATAGATTTATTATAGATTAGAGAAGAGCTACTATTATATTATAGTCCTCTTCCTTAGGGAAGAGGCTCTAGGTGACTATAGAGCTCTATTATTAGGAGTGTTATATATTTTAAAGTGGGTGGGGTAGTACTAGTACTAGTATACTTTATTAACTCTAACTTAGTTCTACTCTATAATAGGGCAGGCCTAAGTCTATACTAGGTGACCTCTATTATAGTTTAAGTATCTTTCTTTAGTAGGGTCTTCTTAGGCTAGGTAGTTTTTACTATTACTATAGTGTGACAAACGAATAGGAAGACGGAAGGAGCGGCCCGTTATGCAGCCGCAGGGAAGCCTGTGACACCTAAGGGAGCTGTGAGGCTCCCTAGGGTACGAAGGTATAAGGACACGAGATCACGTGATTGGATCAGGAGGGATCGAACTGATCCAAGTGGACTCGTCGGACGGGCTCAGTCTGATCCAGCCTGAGTGAGGATCAGATGGGATCAGTATGATCCAAGAGTACAGTAGAGGATAGATGGATATATAAGGAAGGGGATTTCCTAGATAGACAGCTAGATCTCTACTGATCAATCTAAGCAATAGTTCTACTATTGGGAGTAATCTCCTAAACGTGACTCAAGCTACGATACTGCTCATCTGCACCTGTGGTGCATTCAACCTGACTCACTTCCTAAGAAACAGATTTACTGTGGATTAGAGAAGAGCCACCGTTACATATAGGCATAGTATATATACTAGCTGTATTACTTATTATTAGTATAGAATTTCCTAATATAGTTAAACCTATAGTACTAGAAGTACTATAGGGGCTATACTATCTCTATATAAGGCTTATACTAGAATACTTAGGAGTTAAAGTATACTCCTCTCTTATAGAGTTAGTTAGAGTTTTTATATTATATATACTAATAACTAGTAACGCCTTTATCCTAACTCTAGTTTAAGGGCGTTATACTTTAGTAGAGGCTATTTCTACTTTATTAAAGGCTAATAGTATATTCACTAGCCCTAAAGTGTCTTAAGGGATCTCCTTTATTAGTATTACTTTAACCACTATAGTATATATATAGTAGACTATTATTACCTTTATACTAAATATAGTTTTTACCTACTAGTTATCTTTAGTATATTCCTTTATACTATTATAGAATAAGAGGATAATATCCCTTAATAGGAGCCACTATATAGCCACTATAGTATTAGCCTAGAGGGCCCTATTAACCACTACTATTACCTCTAGTAGTAACTAGTTCCTTACTTCTTAAGTATAGTCTCTAGTATTAACTACTAACTCTCTATTATATTATACTAGTACTAGCTTAGTGAATAGGGTTAGCTACCCCTAGCCTACTATTATATTAGTATAGGACTAGGGCTAGTAGTAGTCTTTATACCTTTCCTCTCCTTTATTTACTTTTAGAGTCTATATAACTATTTCTTTAACTATTACTTAGATTATTATCCTAGTTATAAAGGGGGAAGCTTATATTAAGGCTATAGTGGCCTTAGTATAGTATAGTACCTACTAGTATTAGTACTATAATTTCTTTACTTTATCTTTATACTCTTTAGGGATTAAGAAGAAGAGCTTATTTATAAGTTCTTATTTAGTTAACTGTCTTAGTTAGGTTATTCCTATATTAGGCTTATTATAGCTCGTCTTAGTTAGGGAGTTATGTCTTAATGCGTCCTTAGTATTATTTTAGCGGCCACGGCCGCCCCTATTAATGCGGCCCTAAGCTAGCATCGTGTAGGGGTGGTTAGAGGCGTTAATTTACTTTTCTTAAGTTCTTTTCTAATTTTATCACTAGGTTAGGCTTAGTGTGGTTATAAGTTAGATTCTTATTATAAAGGTGTTATATTCTTATAATTAATTATAAAGACTATATATATATATTTTTTTAATTATAGTATCTTTATTTAATAAAAGATTCTATAATTATAAATAAGTTTTATAAAAATAAATATAAAAGTTAAAACCTATAATACTTAATTAATCTTTATTAACCCTTTTAAGTCTTAAAAAACTATAATTAAAATTTCTTAATATACTA
>NW_017387308.1:995658-1040566 GCF_001636725.1 Cordyceps fumosorosea ARSEF 2679 | reverse complement strand
TTAATTAAATTAAAAACTACTTTAAAAGATAAAAAGAGAAAGTATATATAAAGAATTTAAACTATATTTACTCTTCTTTTTTAATAGTAGTATAATAAATTAAAAGTAAATAAACTAAAACTATTCTATAAGTACTCTATAGTCTAAATTATAGTCTAAATTATATAAAAAGAAAGAGAGACTTTTTATACTCTTTTTCTCTTTAAAAGAATTAATAACTATTAATTAATTTATAATAAGTGTATTTCTTTTTATAAAGAAAGTTAATTTAATTATATAAAGTATTAATAAATAGTTATTATAATATAAAAGATATTAAAAGATATTTTTTAATAATAGATTTATAGAGATTTAGTTTAACTATTTATTAAAAATCGTTTTCTTTATATACTTATTCTCTTCTCTACTATAATACTTAGATTACTATAGTTTATTTATAAGCCTAGTAATCCTAGCTGCACCGTCGGAAATGACCATTTAGCAATGAAGCTTCCCAGCCGTGCCAGCTGCGGGTGAAATGGGGACCAGAGTGGATTGTAATAACTACGCATTAATGCGCATTTAATCTATATTTCAATGCCCAACTTAAGTCATTAAGTACGGCTGAATACAAAACTCATAATAATTAAGACACTGCCAGTACAGCCAGCCACGAGCGCCATAATTACCATGTAACTGCTAATAGCTGTTGGCCGCCAGAAAAACAAGACAAGGATAGAACAAGCCAATAAAAGAAAGTGCTTCAAACTTGGGAAACACAAAAGCATCTATCAACGACTTTTATTTTTGACAGCTACCATAAACGTGGTGATTCGGACGCCTTCACGTGACCCTGCCGTTTGAGCGGCCGCCCAGCTGACCACAGCAAACCGACCACGCCCGAGATTTTAAGAACCGCCAATCAACTTTGTATTACGCACTCCCTCCTCCATCACCCCCATCTCCTTGCTTCTCTGCCAACCAGCAGCACCCCTCCTTCCCACCTCTCCCCCTTTTACCCGCATGATGGGACAGCGGCCCGCGCCATGAACCCCGGGCGCAGCAACGACGGGCCACCCTCCTCCTCCGCCTCCATCGCCCTCGCCCTCCCCTCGCCGTACCACCCGATCCTCGTCCCCGGCGACTCCCGCACCGGCATCCTGCCCGTCATCCCCCCCGACTCCGACGACTTCCCCAGCCGCGCCCCCCGCAGCAACGCCGCCACCGCCGCCTCCGCCGCCTCCGTCCGGGCCCTCAGCGCGCAGCTCGTCGCCTTCTACTTCCGGGCCCCCGCCAAGGCCTTCTTCCGCACGCGCGTCGACTACCTCGCCTACGCGCGCACCATCCACAATGCCCACACCGAAGCCCTGACACGCGCCGCCGCCGGCAGCCGGACGCAGACGTGGCTGCACACCGCGTGGCTGTGGGCGCGCAGCACCACGCCCGGCGTGCTCGCCTCGGCGGTCCGCCACGAGGGCTGGGGCATCATCCCGCACCAGGTGCTGCCGCCGCTCGTCGCCAACGTCGGCGTCGGCGCCGTCCTGTACACCAGCTACCTGCACGTGCTCGGCCGGCTGCACGAGGGCAGCGGCCGCGCCACCAGCCGCGTGTACCCGCCGCCCTCGCCGACCAGCACCTTCACCGCGGGGCTGCTGGCCGGCGCGCTGCAGAGCGTCGTCGCCGCGCCGCTCGACGCCCTGCAGGCGCGCTACGACCACAACGACCTGCTGCGCGGGCAGGAGGGCGGCCGGCCGCAGAGCATGTGGCGCTTCGGCGCGGAGAAGCTGCGCGAGATTGGCCTGCGAGGCATCTTCGCCGGCTGGGGCCTGTCGCTGGCCAAGGACAGCGCGGGCTCGGCCGTCTTCTTCAGCGTCTTCGAGTACGTCAAGGCGCAGGGCTACTACCGCTTCGTGACGTGGTACTACGGCGGCCTCGGCAAGGACACCGTCGACCTGCTGGCCACGAAGCGACCGACCGGCGAGCGCGACGCGAGCGCGACGACGACCCTCATCCGGCCGCACTACGCCATCGAGCCCATGTTCCTCCTCGCCGCGGGCGTCGCTGCCTCCTTCGCGCAGCAGCTCCTGCTGCACCCGCTCACCCACTTCCAGGTGAAGCACTGGGACCACCTCGAGGACCTCGACGCCCAGGCGCAGCGGTACCGCGCCTCCGCCGCCGCCGCGCAGCCGGACGGGGGGCCCAGGACTCCGCGCTTCCGCATGATGCGCGCGTACTACCGCGCGTACCGGGAAACGCTGGCTGGCTGCGCCGCCGAGGCCGCCGCGGAGGGCACGTCGCTCGGCCGCTGGCTGTACCGCGGCTTCTGGTGGAACGCGATCCGGCAGGTGCCCAGCACCAGCGCGGGGCTCATCATTTTCGAGCTGATCCGCCGAAAGTATGGCTTCGGCGCCGACGAGGTGCGCATCACCAAGGACGGGTACGACATCTTGCTGCATTAGACGGGGGGGGCGAAGTGTTCCATAGATATGGTTGCGTTGACTGGGGCTGGATAGACGGCATTTGTATAAGCCCCATTTGCAGGTACATAACATGTATATATACATAAATAGACCAATGCATTTCCCAGATGCCAATTTATAGAAAACGCATTTGCACAACTTCAAGAGCTCAACTACTATATGGTTCAGTGACTTTGTATTCACGCTGCTGTCCAACTTAGTTTCCCTCTCTGGCGAGCCACACCCCATCGCTGCAACATGGCGAGTATAAAGAACTAAAACTAGTAAAATAGCAGATTCAACAAAAAAGAAAACAACCAAAAACCAAGGGGGGGGAACAATGCTGCGCAGAGTAAAGTATAAAGAAACCAAACGCAGATAAAACAGTAGTGATAGATAAAAAGAAGACAGATAAAATCATCCCCAACTCCTACAATTCGTACAAGTTTATGAAGGAGTGAGGAGGGGGTGCAGGCGACCCTGAATCTCACTCCTTCAACATTTCCACCTCTTCCGCTTTGACACGAGAAAGAAGTACAACCGCAACCATGATGACCACCGCCCCTTTCCCTTGCCGTGCCCAGTTCCAACCCTTGTCCGCGGCCGTCCGGTAACAAAACTCCAAGATCAGAGAGACCCAAAAAAACGAAAGACGAAACTCATCGGATGTCATCAATTGAAGACCCATTCTTGCCCCTCGAGCCAAGCGGCTGCTGCTGTTGCTTCTTGTCAAATAGTGAAGGAGCAAAACACACCAGCTTGCAGATCCCTTTTAGCAAGCCATGTTCCCACATTAAGAGCGCCGTGAGCTGCTGATGCTGTGCTCACGATCCTGGTTGCTCTGCTTCTTCTCCTTACGGCCCTTGATGACAAAGTCGGCCATAATTTGAATGTGGTCGGCAGGGAACCACCAGTTGGGAAATGCCGGGATCCGCTCCAGTTCCGCGCTGTTCATAGCACCGAGGACCTCGACAACCTCTAGCGTGTTGGTCGAGTACCAGATGTAGTCGATGACGCCGGAGAAGCCAGGTGTGTAGTTGGTGAACGGCATCTCATCGGCGGTCCCTCTCGTCGAGGAATACGCATCACGCAGGCTGAAAGGATGCTGGATACCATCGCGAGTGAAGCTTCCGTATTGGTACATGGACAGATCTTTGTGCTCAGGGGACACACGGCCCGTGGACATGAGCTCAAAGACGGACGAGTCTTCCGTCGAGTTGAAATCGCCGCACACAATCAGAGGAATCTCTGTGTTGGAGCGATACTCCTGGCTCGGGCCGGGTTCGGGCTGTGGGGGCGCCGGTTCGCTGCCCTCCTCGCTGGGTACAACAATCAACCGTTTATCCTTGACAGGCGGCCAGCTGGAATACTTTTCTGCCATCTTTGTAATCTGCTCCATGAGTATACCAGTCTGGACAACCTTGACATCGGCCAAGCTAGTCTCCCATGTCAGGTGCACGTTGACAAGGATAACCCGCGCCCCGGTCTCGCGAGACTCGAAAAAGGTCATCAGAGCAATGTTGTCCTTGGGCATCACGCGGTTGAACACGTCGTGCCCTTTCATCATGTCGGGTCGGTTGATGGCAATCGACGCAAACTCGATTCCTTGCTTGTCCAGTACCACGTACTTGCTCTGGTTGTAAAAGACAGCACATCCATCAACCTGTAGTGCATCTTTTTCGGACATGGTCTTCGATCGCGTCTTCGGCCAGTAAATGCCCCGGTAGTCATTCTGGGCTAGCTGGGGGCTGAGCTCGTCCCTAAACGCTTCACCAGAAACCTCTTGCAGGGCCACAAAGTCTGCTTCGCGGAAGCGGATTTCCTTGAGAATGCAATCAAGACGATATTCCCACTCCAGAGCTTTGCTAGGTGTGTAACCGTATTGCTGCGCTGTAGCATACTTGTCGCACAAGATGTTCCATGAGAACACCTTGACTCGCTCGAGGCTAGCCAAAACATCCTCTTGCAGGACAATCTGTTTGCGCGGCTCGGGTTCGGGGGGGACTATGAACGCGTTAGCATCAAAAATTTGCATTGTGTTGTTCGGGGCATACCTGGGGCATTCTCTCTGAAAGCGGTTATAAGGCTCCGTGTACCCTTGTCCATGATCTCCTGCTTGAGATTGGGCTCCAGAGGGTTGCCTTCAATTCCTAGGACGTCCAGCGCATACAGGGACCCCAGCTCATACGGCAGGTCTGCAACGTTATTGTTGAACAACAGGAGCTGCTTCAGAGATGTACACATGCCCAGCTCTGGCGGAAGCTCGGTCAACTGGTTGTAGGATACGTCGAGGTGTTTCAGTTGGCGGAGTTCACCGATTTGCTTGGGTAGCCTGGAGAGCTTGTTGGAGGCGATGTAGAGCTCACACAGGAACGTGTAGCGGAATAGGTCGGTGGACAGATTGCGGAGGCCTTGACCACTCATATCCATGTTGTGCCAGTCCTGTCGCTGCTCTTTACTGGAATCCCATGGTCTCCGTCTATCAGCATCGGTTTCGCCGTCGGTCTGCGCCTTAGCACTGGACGGTGGCGGGCCACCTATACCCTTATTTTCCGAGGCTTTTAGTCGCGCGTAGTAGTGGGGTTGGTGATGCTCCGTCATGGTAGCGTGTGCTCGTTCGGCCTCCTTTTGCAGACGCAGCTGCTCGGCCCACATCTCATTCTGCGGTACAGGGCCCGCACGAGACGCAGAGTGACCATTTTGCAGGCCCGGGTTAAACTGGGCCGAGGAGAGGAGGCCGGAGGGGAAGGAGGTGTGATGTCCGAGGCCGTTCCCGTGGTCGTGTTGCAGGCCCTGGTGATGCTGAGCCTGCGAAGGGTGTTGGTGCTGCGCATGCTGGTAGCTGTAGAGCATGCTGCCGGGCATTCCTCGGCCGGCACCATTCAGCCGGGCACCGTGGCCCTGCTGATGATTCTGCGAGTACATGCCGAGGACAAGGCGGTAGGTGTAAAATCGATTCGCTGAAATAAATGGAGTCCCAAAGCAAGAGTAGTCGGCAAAGATCCTGCGCGACAGACTATTGGGACGGCTGTGTTTTTAGTAGTTTTTGAAAGGTCAACCTGAAATCGCCAACCATTTGTCGCTGGAGATGAATTGTGAGACGTTTACGAAGTCGACGGTGGGCGATATGTGATGCTTGTCGACGGATGAGGAGAGTCGGACGATGAAGCTCGCATTTGCGCATGGGCTTGATTGGGGTTGGCGAGAAGCTGCGCGTACGCTAATCTAGGAGGGGACAGAGGACGAGATGAGTTTTGCGTAAGGGGCGCCGGCGGACAGCAAAGAGCCTCTGACGAGCACAAGCACAGGCAGAGAGAGGCGGTAAGCTTGGCTCGGCTTGGCTGACTGGCTGGTGGTGCCTTGCGAAAGCTCAAGTGGAGTGCGCGCGATGTCGCGGTGCGGTGACGCGGGAGCCGGGGCGGTGTTCTCTGTCGCGAAAGGAGCGGGAGTGCAAAAGACCAGATGCCTAGATCGGCATATCTGCGGGCTATAATCGTAAGATTCGGGGAGGGGGGGGCCAGGATGGTGGGTGGCGGGTGGTCCGTACTATATAGGAGAGGGAGGCAAGGTCAGTCGGAGGAAGAAGAGGCTGGCTGGGACAGAGTTGCACGAGAGAATGGGGGAGGACAAGCCAGGCGGGAGGGCGGAAAGGAAGGGCAGTTGGACCCACGCACAGCTAATGAATGTTTGCAGCGGCGCTCAATTTGACGCTGGGGCGAGCAGCAGAGCGCGGCGCAGAAGAATTATAACGAATATCGAGGTCTAGTCAATGATTTGCGTCGTGTTGTGCTTCAAGGGCAAGGTGGGCAGGCAGGTACATCAGTCAGATCAAAGCCGGCGTCAGTCAAACTGCGTTGGACGAAGATGGGAAGCGCGGTAGGTCACGTGCAGCATGCTCCGCACTTGACCAATCTTGGGAGCAGTGGCTGGGCAGTTAAATCACGTGCAACCTTTGTTCTCGTTCGTTTCACTCGTTAGTTACACCTGTTCACATCGTCCGAGATGAGTATCGATCTTGAATTTGTTTTTCTTTTTTTTTAAAAAAAAAAATTCTTCTCTTTTTTTTTTCGAACACGTAGCGGAATGCTCCCATCTTGCAACCATGCGCAAGGTAGATCACTGCAGCGCTATGACGGCTTGCGCCACCACAGCAATCGTCTCACCAAACACCAGCTAGCCAGCCACGAATTATTTGAAAATGTTCTCAACTTGACACTGTGCACCACCAAAAACGAACAAGCAACGCGGTATCTCGGCTAATTAGATTACTCGTGTAATCTGTGTGGTGCCGGGTACCACCCCGTGCAATCACGGTCTCAGCAAAACCAGACGACCGAAAAAAAGCAGAGCAGGATGAAAGGGAATACAGGCTGCGAGCAAATTAAATAATCTTTGCTCTTATGCCTCATGGCGGGACTGTGTAAGCGACGCATTGCATGTTCCTGCATATCAATACTACGCTGTGGCAGGCACATCCCCCCACTGGCCTTTAACGTTAACTACAGGAGAGAACTCATCTTACACGACGTGAAAAATTTTCTCGATTTTCACGGAACAAGTCTCAGTTGCGAGGCTCCGAAGATCAAGCAAATCGAAACTCACCCGTTATTGGTACGGCGGCCTCTGTCCTAATAGCGCACGCACACATACGAGACCAACTTTGTCGGCAACCAGCTCGGAGGCTATCGCACAGTGATCAGATAACAGGTCATGAGGCCTCAAAGATACCCGTAGCAGCATATGAGCGGTTTTGGTCTTGGTAAAATCTGACGAGACGCTCAATTTGGGTAGTGGGCGGCAGTGGCAGTCAAAGGCCAGGCCGGCTTTGCAAGTACCTGGTCTGTCGGGCTGGGCCAGTTTTACTGGTGCAATCGACATCTCGCAGAAATCCTCGATAGTTCAGCGAGGATGCAGACCTTGAAATTATCTACGTGGCGGATTTGCAGGACGTGGGCATGGACAGCCGTGGCTGTGGCTGGCATCAACTGGTGATGCTGTCTCAGATATCTCCGCGCGAATCGACTCGTGACACTTCTTGGTGTCTCCCTACACAGGGACTCACCATTTTGAAGCCTGGTCTCTGCCCACGTTCTGATCATTGACGCCAACGAGCCCGATCATCTCAATGGTATAGGTAGAGTGTAGAGTCGGCACCACTCCACGTAAATTTCAACCCTTGTACAATCATGGCTAGGGCACCGTTGGAGTTGGCCGATTTGCAGCATTGCTGCTCATTTCTCATCGCCAGCGCCTACGGAGTGGCGTGGAGTCGAGAGGACGGTGTAGCTGTGAGCAGACAACGAGTTGTGATGCCCCTTGCTCCATATATACCTACCTCTTTTTTGACCCGACTAGAAAATTTCGGCTTCGAAACACCAAGTGCCTTCCTGAGAGAAGGGTGAAGGGGGTTTTCGATCCCCAGTCGAATGGTTCGGGGCGGACCTCTACGATCGCGCTGACCAGTCAAGAACTGATCAACGAGCCGATGGGCATCTGCCCTCTATTCTGCCCTGCCTTGGGATATCTCCGCCACCAAATCACCCGAGATGGGCCTTGAGCGTGAAAAAAACGAGGCATCTAAGAACCGTCGGCCTGTGAAAGAACATTTCATCCGGAAGGGAAAGCTTCGACAACGCCACAGTCCTTCGGATTCCGGGTTTACTGTGTCATCGTCAGCTTTTTGCTGGAAATGCCGCCGTGAAGATGAAGAGAAAGTCAGTGCTACCCCCAACGTTGCAAGTAACTATAGTCATCTTGCCTATGCTGGATGTTAAATACCCATTCGAGCGCAAAGGTCTATCGCGGCGGTCGAAGTCTACTACCCACCTACCCTACAGACAGACTGGAAAGGGCTCTTCCTTGTCGACGAGTCGCTGAGGAGTCTTGTGCGGAAATCATTGGCAAGATCAGCGGGACGGTCGATGAAAGCCAACCGCAAGGTGGAAAAAATTGTGGACATGATTTTCATGTTGTAATCCGAGTGCGAGGAAGTCCTTTCGCCAGCTCATTGGACGTCAATCTTGAAGAACCGTCGCCAACACTGATGCCAAGAAGTTGGCAGCCTTATCACGGTTGCGCGGCTCAAAGCAGCCCAAAGGGCCGTCCGATCAAGTATAGGGAATAAATAGTAGATTAGCTTCGTAAAGGATATTGGCCGAAAGTTCAAGCTTAGCCAAAGCATCGACACAAAGGTCCAACATGCTTCAGCTGAGAGCTATGGCTTGGCTTGGCGTGGCGTGGTGAGGCGTCATCTCCACTGACCTAAATAGGAATGTCGTTATTCCAACAGGACGAGCTGACTGTCGAGGCGAGAACTGGGTGAACTAGCAGGTGGGATTTAAATTTATCGAAGAAAAGGGGATTTGGCTTCGTATAGTCGTGGCTAGTAAGACTGACTGAGCGGACTGGTGGCAAGCTGGCGCAGCTGAATGGCAGTGTTACACGCACCAGACCTTTGGGAGGAAAATTGGACTAAATAGTTATTAGTTTATGTGCAGCAGTTCGTCATCAACATGCAAGACTGTATTGATGAGGAAGTTTGTGGGCCGTAAAACCTGGGGAAGTGCCAATGTTCGCCGAAGGAGTGCTGGTGGTCTCTCCCATGCATAGCAAGTTGAAAACAGGCCGTGGCCGATAACTACCAGTAGGACTGTCTCAAGGCCTGCAGCGGCATTGTGAGAAAGCGGAAGTCGACCGTTCGTGGCACGTCCGATGGAAGCCCCATGACGCTGGGCGGAAGCAACCAGGACAGACAGGAACATGGCTTCCATGCCAACCTACCCAGTGTGCCGGGTTCTGTCCGAGGGTCTGGATCCTGGGGGACATTTTATGGTGCTGGCGATCACGGGCGGGGGCGAGCCACGATTGAATGGATAGGTTTCGTTGGCTTGATGGGCTTGAGGGAGGTGGAAGATGCTGAATGTCACGAGCCAGAATGGTCGTCCAACGCTGATAGGGTCCGCATGTCCGGAGCATGGGTTGTTGAAGGAACGGCGACTGCTGGTTGGTTCTTGTTGCGAGATGGTGTGTGATTGTTGGAGGGGTCACTTGGTGGTAGGTAGGAAGGTACTCGCTGATGGGAAGAAGCCAGCCAGCCAGCCAAGCCAAGCTCATCCCCAGTAAGCCTCGTTATCTTGTGTTTTCTCGCTGGTACCTTTGGCTTTGCTTGGTTAGCGGCCAGCCCAGCTTCAAAAGTCGTGTGCCCACCAAGCTGATCATCCAGTCGTGTGGCGAGCAGCCTGGTTCCGTCCCCGCGTTGTCCCGCACGCCACGGACGCCGGAGAGGGAAAAAGGGTTGCAAAAATTGATAAGAAGCGCTTGGTCGCACACCTTTTGTAGAGTTTGGGAGAGGGGAAAGATCAACATGCACATACGCGGCTGAGAGGCCCTTTGCTGTGTTCTTTTGGAGTTCCCCGTTTGGCGTGGCCTCCATTTGCCAGACGGGCAGATTCACACACCTGCACCATCAACCCAGCACAGGAACTTCTTTGTTCCATTTCAATATTTCATTATCAGATCGCAGAAAAACGACAAATCATTACCGGAAAACCCGAGGCTAACTACTGCACGTCGTCCTTCCTGCCGGACCCTGGTTTCGCCCGTCGAAGCGGGTGTCTGTGCGAAAGTTTGTGTTGGATCGGTGCCGCGGGGGGCAGCCTCGGCAGCCCAATCACCACCCATTTGCCTGCGCCTGTCTGCAAGAGATTCGACTCGGCTGGTTTTTATTAGTTTGGCATTCAGAGCGCATGAGCCGGAAGAGGAGAAGAAAGATCCGGTAGCGACGTCATCCGGTAGCGACGACATCGGGTAGCAACGCTGCAGTTTGACACCAGCGATACCCACTGCGTCAGACAGCGCTGGTCGCTGTTGCGCAGTTTCGAGGATTCGTTGCGAAACACTTACTTCATCATTCGAGAGGACAACTACGGACTTACTAATTCGCTTCTACTTTCCTGCCCAGCCCCCCTTGCCAAGACGGCTACCACATTGTCGGGATACAAGGGTTGACTGTATCAACCACAGCATCCCACCTTTGAGCTTCCGAGGATAGACGAGGGTCGGTTTGTCTCTCACATATTTGGGGCACCACCTGGCACTTTCCACTCTTTTTCCCATCTTCTCCCCCTGCCTGCGTGGGAGAGGAGAAGAGAAAAGAGAGACGAGAGACGACGACGACTGACTTGCTGTGGTTGGCTGCAATTGGGGAACTCTGCGGGCGGCAGGAACCGCGCCGGGACCGCTAAAAAGCCAAGCTTCTGGCCTCTGGGCTCCTCTGTGGGTTCGCTGTGGTTCTCGACTTGTGCTCGGCCTTTTTACCCGGCCACGCTTCCTCACCTTCAGCGGGACTACAGTGGATGAAAAGCCCCTGCATCCGCTGACTCGCCCCCAATTCAACTCGACGGCCCGCTGTACCTCCTCCACAGTCGCTGTCCAGTTGCTGCTGCAGGCCTACAGCAGCCATGTACTCACCCATGATGACCCCGTCCGTCATGGGCAGAGGCATGCTCCCATACCTCCCACGGGCCCAACCATCACCCTCGCGCCGCAAAAAGACGGCCTCTGATCCCGACGGCAACTCTCTCACCAAATCCACCTCCAAGAGCTCCCGAGCTTCAAGCAGCGGCGAGCCATCCCATGCATCGCAGACCTCACACGACGACGCGCCGTCAAGGTCGGACCGCCCCGCCAACGCCGCAGCCGTGGGGCTTGACCATGATGACCATGGCCACGACCGTCACCAACAGCACCAGCAACAGCATGCTGGCAAAGGCAAAGGGCGCCTCCACGACGACAACGACGCTGCCAACAACAACATCAACGGCAACAGTCACACCACTGAATGCTCCGCCGCACGCACCACGGCAAGCGGTCCGCTCCCTATTGGAGCTGGAGCCTCCCCGGACGCTAGAGGCACCCCACATCATCCTCAACACCACATCCACCACCATGGATCCCATCAAAAGCCTTGTCCGTCCGCCTCCTCCTCTCCTCCCTTGCCCTCCGCCTCTTCTCCCCGACCCGCGCAGCACAGCGCCTTCAAGCGCGCCTCCCACTCCCTCATCTCCCGCGGTAAGCATCACCCCGATGCCAGTCACCACCCACCGCTCCCCGACGTCGCTTCCTCCAAGCATGCCCATGGGGCTGCTCACCACAATCTCTCGACGTCGCCTCGGTCTCCCACCGCAGCGCACATGAATGGCGCCGCGTCCGTCCCCGACCTTTTTGCACGCTCCTTCTCCGCCGCCACCGCCAACATGTCCTCGACCGCCGACGCCTCCTCTAGCTCCCGCGAGAACCTCATCACCTCCAAGCCCTTTGTCCTCCGCAATGGCCGCTCCTACATCAATGACACGAGCTTGCCCTACCCGCTGCCCGCCGACCTAACGGAGCTGCATCGCCAGTCCATGCGCACTTTGCTGCTCATCCAGGTCTTTGGGAGCCCTGTCTGCTCGTCCACCTTCTCCAGCCGCCCGCCCCAACGTGTCCTCGAGATTGGCTGCGGCTCCGGCTTTTGGTCCATGATGTGCCATCGGTACTTCAAGTCTCGCGGCCACGGCAACATCTCCTTTACTGGCATCGACATTGCCCCGCTCGCCCCCTCCGGCCCGATGATGACGGCAGCTACGGCCACCCACGGTGCCAGCCACCAATCTGCCAAGCCCGACCCGGAGATGAATTGGCGCTTCATCAGCCACGACCTGCGCCAGCTGCCCTGGCCCGTCGACGCCGAGCAGTTTGACCTCGTCATGGTCAAGGATATGAGCCTGGCCACCACGAACCTGCAGCACCAGTACTTTGTCGACGAGTACATTCGCCTACTCCGGCCTGGCGGCGTCCTCGAGATCTGGGAATCAGACCACCTCATCCGCATGCTTCGCCCGCACGTCCCCGACGGCAAGCTCTCCGGCGACGACACTGAGGACCAGGAAGTGGCCACCAGTCTTGGTGCCTACGTCATGAACGCCAACACACCGCTTTCGGCGCCCCTGAACACATTCCTCGTCGAGTACAATCAGTGGCTTTCGCGTGCCCTCGAAACGCGCGACCTCACTGCGGTGCCGTGCACGCTGATAGGGCCGACGCTGCTGCAGGAGTCGGAGACGCTGACCGACGTCCGCTCGCGACGCCTGGCCATCCCGCTCAGCGAAGTGCGCTGGGAGCGCGAGGGCGTCGGCGGTGTCGTCGTCACCAAGGACGGCAAGGGCGCGGCGTCGCCACCACCGCCCAAGGTGGAGAGCCGCGTGCTGTCGCCCGGGCAGGAGGCACTTCGCCAGACGGCGCTCCTGACGGTCGTACAGCAGATCCAGGCGCTCGAGCCGATCCTGCGGGAAGTCTCGGGTAAGAGCCAGGATGAATGGGATGTGTGGATGGGCAAGATGATGGGCGACCTGATGAGCGACAGCGGCACGAGCTGGGGCGAGTGTCTAGAGGTGGGCGCGTGGTCCGCTACGAAACGAAAGCGATGAAGCCCGCCGTCGGATTGGCGAGGAGCATGACGGATTACGACAGGTCTGGGGATGTTAGGATTTTGATACGGATAAGCATCTCAGCCATGAGCCATGTGAATTTTGCTTCTTTCATTTTTAGCTGTGTATTTTCAATTGGATAAAAAGTAAATTTCTTGCATATACGTTATGATGCATGATAGTACATTGCCGCCTCGTGAACTTGACTACGCGCCCGGCACGTAGCGTTTCCTTAATGTGCGATATCGTTTCAAATAATACCTAGATGGTGAGTTAGCATTGGGAGTTTGGTCCGACGTGCGTGTCGCAGTCATCATACAGCGCTTCGATTTCTACTCGTCGTCAGCATTTCTCCCCTCCCCCTGCTCTTCCACTGTGGTCAGCGCTGCACGTACCCTTCTTCACGTATTCGGCCTTTCGGATGCCCTGCCGGATCTTGTCTTCGTCGCGCTCGGTCGCGCGCGCCATGAAGGCCCTGTGCAGGCGCGGCCGAAAGTAGCCGTATCCGAGGGGATACTCGCGCCCGAGATAGAGAAGTTCTACAAGTGTTCAGCGGAGAAGAAGAGGTAGACAGGGAGGATAAGGTATGGGATGTACCTTTGTATATGGCTATGACTTGATGGCGGAGAGACGGCGGCATGGCGAGGGAGGTGGCGGGGGGTGGGTGGTGGCGGGGAGAAGGATGAATCATACGGCGGAGCGACAGGTGATGGTAAAGTGAGTTCCGCACTACCTATGTCTCCGCATTATTAGGGGTTGTGAAATAATGCATGTTTATGATTTACGAATAATCCAAGCTGATGTTTTT
The DNA here is from genome assembly GCF_001636725.1 of Cordyceps fumosorosea ARSEF 2679. Taxonomy (NCBI): domain Eukaryota; kingdom Fungi; phylum Ascomycota; class Sordariomycetes; order Hypocreales; family Cordycipitaceae; genus Cordyceps; species Cordyceps fumosorosea. The sequence continues at coordinate 1,026,854 of NW_017387308.1, read as the reverse complement.
CAACGGCAAAATTAAAACCAAAACGTCTGAATAGTAAAACTGAAAGTCTTCTTTCTCTCCCCCATTTAGCAGCGCACTAAATATCACCTGCGTTTCTTCTTCCCCATCTACATGCGTAGCTTCCCGCTACTCTGTACTGCGATCACAGGCGCAAACGGCGTCAACATACGCATACTCAATCGCAGGGCGAGGGTGGCAAAACGAACCTCCAACCACATCACGTTTGGACTTCATCCTAATACCAACATCCCCCCTCTTTCTCCTTCCCATTCTCGCCCATTCTCGCCTCTTCAGTTGCCTGTGATGCCGCGAATCCTTGTTAAACTTTGTCTTTATCACCGGCAAGGAAAGTCTAGGCAGACACGGAATATTCTAGCCTCTCCATCGAAACTCGCCCGTCGCTTTTGACGACGCCAAACGCTGCACTACCTGGTTCCGCGCGGCCCTTGACTCGCGGGCGTTTCTTTGCCAAACTCTGCTTGGGGACACACGGGCCCAAATCAATTCCGCCTAGTTATATAAAACGCTGCCGTCCCCCGAACCGAAGCATCTGCCACATCCGCATTGCTCCTCACTCGTCACGCTCGCGGCTATCCTGCTCACATCTGTGCGCTGTCTACTCGCACTACGAATTATAATCAAACAGTCGCTAAGCGTTAGGTATGTTCTTTACTTTCATGTCTGACAAGCTGCTAATATTCTCTTCCATAGGTTTCTCTCAGGAAACCGATTTTCCCACGCCATCTCTCTTTTTACCATCACTTTATCATCCACTTCAATCATGTCCGTTCGCGGGGTACCTGAATACTGGCACGGCATAACTAACGACGGGATCCCCATGAACCGTCGAGAAATGCTTTTGATCTTCGTTGCTGGAAAGAAGCTCAACATCGAAAGCGAGTATGGAAATATGACGCCTGGACCGGCTGGATACAGTTCAGCTATCTCTCGGCATCGGTTGGAATAAATCTAAGATGGGCCCTCTCAATGGCCCCTCCTCTACTTGGGTGGACTGCAAAAAGCACACTACTTGACAAGGCGCGGGACGTGACTTTGACGGGTGGCTTTGTCGCGTGGCGGAGACTGCGTGGAAATCGTCAAAGAAAGAACAAATTCGGGTTGACGCACAGTGGGAAAGATTATTTGGCCGGGATGCGGTGGACACGAAGAAAGAAATTGATCCTGGGACGCCATATCCGGTGCTGGACTAGAAGTTCTACCAGGGGCGCCGATGATTCAAAAGTGTTTTTGATAGGATTAGAAAAAACACAATTACTGAGAAAGCAGTCTCCAAGAACAGTTGTTCCTATGACTGCCTTATTGTACACTTCTGAATACAAAAACGGAGTAGGAAGTAAGAGGTGTGCTCTCTCACATGTATATTGCCAACAAATCCCCGTTGTGCTGTGCTGACAAGGCGATCCTGGTTACTGGTTCAGTCTGCCCCACTTTGAGAGCACCCACCTCTCTCCAGAGCTCGTCGCGACAAAAAAAAAGAATTCAGACCGAGAATAATCTAGCCAACAGTGACCACGACCTTTAATCATGGCGACCGCCACAGTCACTGTAACGCCCGCCGCCACGGCCAAGACAAAGGCCACCGACCTCGCGCCCGAGAGTGAGCGATACCTGCGCTGCTGCGCCGACGTCGCCAATGTTCTGATCGAAGACCACGAGGCCACCAAGAATGGCCGTCCCAGCCGCGACATCAACCTCAACGCCCTGCGTAATAAGCTGGCTAAGAAGCACAAGCTGACCAACATCCCACCTCTCACTGCCATTATCGCTGCCATCCCCGAACACTACAAGAAATACATCCTCCACAAGCTCATCGCCAAGCCCATCCGTATGCTGCAGTCCGATAGATCCTTCCTTTTTTTTGATGATGTTTAACTAATCCGTGGCAGGCACCTCCTCTGGCATTGCCGTCGTCGCCGTCATGTGCAAACCCCATCGCTGCCCTCACATTGCCTATACCGGTAACATCTGTGTTTACTGCCCTGGTGGTCCAGACTCCGACTTCGAATACAGCACGCAATCATACACCGGCTACGAGCCCACCTCAATGCGGGCCATCCGCGCACGATACGACCCTTTCGAGCAGGCCCGCGGCCGCGTCGACCAACTCAAGTCACTCGGCCACTCGGTCGACAAGGTCGAATACATCATCATGGGCGGCACTTTCATGTCGCTGCCCGAGTCATACCGCGAGGACTTCATCTCTCAGCTCCACAACGCCCTCAGCGGCTACCAAACATCCAACGTCGATGAGGCCGTCGAGGCCGCTGAGATGAGCAATGTCAAATGCGTCGGCATCACCATCGAGACGCGGCCAGATTACTGCCTCCAACCTCATCTATCTGACATGCTGCGCTACGGCTGTACGCGTCTAGAGGTTGGCGTGCAGTCGCTCTACGAAGATGTCGCTCGCGACACGAATCGAGGTCATACTGTTGCTGCCGTCGCTGAGACATTTTGTCTGTCCAAGGACGCGGGTTTCAAGGTTGTCAGCCATATGATGCCGGATCTGCCCAACGTTGGCATGGAGCGCGATCTCGACCAGTTCAGGGAGTATTTCGAAAGCCCCGCGTTCCGAACAGACGGTCTCAAAATTTACCCTACGCTTGTCATCCGTGGCACTGGTCTCTACGAGCTGTGGCGAACAGGCCGCTACCAAAACTACACGCCAAACGGGCTCATCGATCTGGTCGCCCGCATTCTTGCCCTGATCCCTCCCTGGACGCGAATCTACCGTGTTCAGCGTGATATCCCTATGCCTCTCGTCACATCTGGCGTTGAGAATGGCAACCTACGCGAACTAGCTCTCGCGCGGATGAAGGACTTTGGCACCACATGTCGCGACGTCCGCACTCGCGAGGTTGGCGTCAACGAGGTCAAGAACAAGATCCGACCAAATCAGATTGAACTTGTGCGCCGCGACTACACGGCCAATGGTGGCTGGGAGACATTCCTGGCATACGAGGACCCCAAGCAAGACATCCTTGTCGGCCTGCTTCGGCTGCGCAAGTGCACTGAAAAGTACACGTTCCGACCCGAGCTCACGGCGCAACCGACAAGTATGATCCGCGAGTTGCATGTCTACGGTACGGCTGTCCCCGTACATGCTCGCGACCCCCGCAAGTTCCAGCACCAGGGCTTCGGCACGCTGCTCATGGAGGAGGCTGAGCGCATCGCCCGCGACGAGCACGGCAGCGACAAGATCAGCGTCATCTCCGGTGTCGGCGTGCGTAATTACTATAGGAAGTTGGGCTACTGGCTCGACGGCCCGTACATGAGTAAGTGGCTCGATGGGCGTCCAGGGCCAGCGGAAGAATAGACGAATTTGCGCTTCTCTCAAAAACATAGACTTCGGTTCGGCGTGTAAGATTTTGGCTACGAGGAGCATGACGGCGATGCACGCAATTGCATCATGACGTATACCAATGAAAGCACGCAGGGTCTCACCTTGTACATGCTACGCACAATGTTCTTTTCACTGTATGCGTGTCTTGGTCCTGCCAAGAATATCCTAGTCCGATCTGCGGCTTTGCTACCCCGCGGCCGGGTACCGGCGCCGGTGCGGAGGTCCACCTCAAACTTATGTACCTTATACTTATTAACCTTCAGCCGTGCGTCTTCCGCCTTTCACTCTTCGCCTCACCTCATCGATCTCAACTACTTTATTCATTTATCGTCGATCCCTTGCATTGAAATTTTTCAATTTGCTGGAACCGCCATGACTCGACATCTTCCTAACCGTGCAGCGCCGGCTGCCGAGATCCGGCCACGGCCTGCGCCGCCCGCCGCCACACCCCCATTCCAACGTGGCATTCCCGAGAATCTTGTCAAGCCGTGGAAACTACCTCCGCAAAAGGTGTACATCCTACATAACGCCAACGTTGTAGATGCGGCCAGAGGCACCATCATCCGGGGCCAGACCGTAACCCTGCGCGACGGGCTCATCGAGTCTGTACAGCACACGTCCTGTTACTCCCGCTCCGATCTCTCCGCTTCAGCTGAAATCGTTGAGGTCAATCTTGAGGGGTTATACATCTGCCCGGGCCTGATCGACTGCCATGTGCACCTTACAGCCGTGGCGGGCTCCACCTCACTGGGCTTTGACGATGCCGACATGGCCGTGTCGTACTTCCGGCAGCCCTTTCTGTGCGGTCAGATGCTGAGCCGTGGCTTCACCTCAGTGCGCGACACGGGCGGCGCGACGCTCGCGCTCAAGGAGGCCATCGCCGACGATGTGTTTCCCGGCCCGCGCATCTTCATCGCCAACAAGGCCATATCGCAGACGGGTGGCCACGGCGACGTCCGTAAAGCGCACGATAAGGCGGGTGGTGACTGCTGCCAGTGCGGTACACAGTCTTCCATTTCCGTCGTGGCGGATGGCGTGCCAGCTTGTCTCACCGCCACGCGGGAGCAGCTGCGCCAGGGTGCCGACTTCATCAAGATCATGGTGGGCGGGGGTGTGGCCAGCCCGACAGATCGCATCGAGAACACGCAGTTCACGGCAGCTGAGATCCGGGCCATCGCGGACGTGGCGGACAGCTACGGCACCTACGTGACGGCGCATGCCTACACGCCCAAGGCGATCCGCCACGCCGTGGAGAATGGCGTCCGCGGCATCGAGCACGGCAACCTGCTGGATGCGGAAACAGCGCGGTACATGGCAGCCCACGACGTGTGGCTGACGCCGACGCTCATCACGTACCAGGCCATGGGCGAACCGAAATACGGCGGTTTCCTGCCGCCAGAGAACCAGGCCAAGAACCAGCAGGTGCTGGCGCAGGGCGTAGCGAGCCTTCGCATCGCGCGCGACGCGGGAGTTACGGTATGTCACGGCTCCGACCTGCTCGGGCCCCTGCAGGCTGAGCAGCCGCGCGAGTTTGGCCTCCGTGCGCAGGTTCTGTCAAGCGCCGAGGTGCTGCGCGGCGCCACGGTGTACGCAGCGCGCATGCTCCGCCAAGAGAATACGCTGGGAGAAGTTCGTGCGGGCTTCGCGGCAGATGTCCTGGTGCTCGCAGCAAACCCACTCGAGGACATCAGCGTGCTGGATGAGCCAGAGAAGAGTGTGCTGGCGGTGGTTAAGAATGGACGGGTGTACATGAGTCGCTGGAAGGGGTTGCCTGAAGACGTGAGACTGCAAAGGGCGATGGAGAGATAGAAGGACTTGGAAGAGGACTGCAGGAGAGGCTGGGATATTATAGATGTAGGTATATGGTTTACGCATAGCAGAGGAGTTAGTGTGGTGATGTTCACGGGCCAGGATCTGTTAACAGAGAATGTGCAGCGACTTACTACCCAATGAATGTCAAGCTGTCTAAGGGAAGAGAACGAGTGCCAAGTCCATCAGTATGGGAGAGACAAAATGATAAAAGCTGTAGTACATCGAATTTGCACAACATCTTGACTAGCCTAAACCTATACTGACGAAAGGTAAATAAGGGTGTAGAGAACAACTAATGAAGATAGAGAAGATAAAGGAGATTTAAAGGATAATAAAGATTAGGAGGATAAGAAAGATTAGGGGGATAAGAAAGATTAGGAGGATAAGAAAGATTAGGAGGATAAGAAAGATTAGGAGGATAAGAATGATTAGGAGGATAAGAAAGATTAGGAGGATAGTAGATATAGAAGATATAGAAGGTTAGGGATATCCGAAAAGGATGCCTGAAGAAGTGGAAACGGTCTAGATGTTAGTGAGAGATGAAGGGGAAGAAGGTGAGCTGCCGCCGTTTGCTATGAAGAGGAAGTAGGTGCCGGCTGCCGGCTGCCAGCTGCCAGCCCCCTCGACTGTTGCTAGACTGGCGTTTGCTTCATTTTTTAAACAGTTGCTTCTTTTCTTCTTCCTTTATTGTATCCATATTCAGACGAGACACGATGGACGCCGCCAAACGAGACAAACTTCGCGCGAATGGTCGCCGCCGCCCGAGCCCAGAGCCAGCCCGCTGCTGTGAGAGAGCCGCCGGCGAAGTTCAGATAGGGCTTCGGTGAGTTTACTCTACCAGAAGATCTCGATCTGGGCGAGAAGCAAGGGTACAAAGGGATCGACGTGTACTCGTGTGACGAGTCGGTAGATGAGCCGACATTCGAGAACCAAGTACACCCGAGCGGCCGGGTTATTATCTGCCGTTTTAACTATTGCACGAAGGGTCCCGACTACAGAACACCCACGCAATACCTGTATCCAGTGTTCGTCGTCGTTTGTGTAAGTGTTCTGTTTTTATTATCTCTCTTGTCTTCCTTGTCTCTTCTATTCTCCGCATCCTTTTTATCTACACGATTTTTATAATCTTTGTTGTCTTCCTTGTTTTTCCTATTCTCCGTATCTCCATATCTCCTTTATCTGCTTGGTCTTTTTTTCATCGTTTTCATCTGCCTTGTTTTTAACATCCCCGTCTCTTTTTGTCATGTGCTTTCAAGCCTACATTCTCTGGCTTCTCATTGTCTACAAAAGGTTTGTTTCATTATTAGTACTTATTAACAATGTACACTGTAGAGCGTCGTCACTGTTATTTTAGACTTAGGCAGCCGGTAAATGCAGCTGGCAGCCCTGACACAAGCTGTTCTCTTTATATGATAGGAGGTATATTACAGCCGTGTAATAACCTATCCTTCGGCCTGACACACCGGGAAACCTATCCCGCCCTTTTAGCGGCAAGCCATCCTAACTGTTGTCACTCTTGGAAGCTGTCCTTGGCCATGTCTTGGGCATAGGGGACTGAGAAGATGACTTCAGGCCACTGTTCATTCGTGGATACGCAGACGACATGGCAGTCCTGCATACGTCTACGAACACAGCTGGGTTCTCGGCCAGGCACCCTAGAAGCTATCCGGATGGTGACACTCCCGAGGTCTTGAGCCCTGTTTAGCAGGGCTCCCTCGGGATGCTGTCTACCTGATGGATGCTTCTAGCGAAAAGTAGCTCGCCTGAGAGGCCGGATCGAGGTCTTGGGTCGACTTTTGGGCGGCCCCCTCATGAAGCGCCTCGATGACGGCTTGCTCCCCTCGCGAGAGGGACACCTATGTCGATTCGCGCGTCTGTGCTCATGTGGACTGAGCAACCGCGTTAGGTGACTAGTACTGTCTGTCAGCGTCGCCTCGACTCTTCTCCCGAGGGGATCCATCGACGGCAATCACAGCGATTGCCCAAACAAAACATCATCAAACAAGCTCTCGCCGATTGCAAACATCGACTCAGCCTCAACTATCAACTCAATGGATATTACTCAACAAACGCCAATCGCCCAAAACATATCCAGCCACATCATCGGCTTGCCTCCATCTCAAAACATCTACTGAGTCCACTTCATTCCTACAGACAGGAAGCTAATTAACGAATCAATACGAAAGATCCTGCATGCCAAAAGCATTAAATCTCCCGCCATTGCAGCTCTTCCAATCATCGTCAGTGGGGATCCATCGCTCAATACGCACACCCACCTGACATTCACGTGTCCTAGGGAACATGGCCTGGTCATATCTCCGCCATTCTTCTGTTGCACTTAAGTTTCGGCTCAAGTCTCTTCGAATTTCGCCAATTGCCAAACTTTTGCATTTGTATCTTGCTTGAAAGCATGGTCTCGTCAATCATTGACCTGTTTTTAAGCCGCTCAAGCTTGGCTGAACTCTCCTCAATTCTGCCATTCGCCAAGCTTCTGCATGCCTTTCCTGAAAACATGGTCTCGTCAATTATCTGACCAATTTTCAAGCCGCTAGAGCTTGGCTGAGCGTCTTCAATTCTGCCATTCGCCAAGCCTATGCATATCTGTCTTTTTCTTTTTTAAAGAGGAGACTCGAAAGTTCCTGACACGCAATTGCGGTGCTCCTACAGCTCTGTCCTTCTTGGAAGGCCTGGTCCCGCCTTTCCTCAAATCAATTTCAAGCGTGCTGAAGCTCTGGGACCATTTGCACAAACAAAATTATGAACATTGGCTCGGAAAGCCATTCAAGCCGGGCGAGATGATCAGGAACACGAACAATGTCCCAAAAAGCTGCCCTCCCGGACCTGCAACACTTTATCGGAGCACGGTCCTGTTTCATCACGGAATTATGCCCTGTCGCGGCATTTCACCTTTTCTCGCTCCGCATTAATAATGTAGCTAACGTTCCCTAGATGCAACGGTTTTCTTAGTCACTGTGGCGCTGCAATCTCACGGGTAGAGTTGAAGCACTTGCCGGCGTGTTCAACTCGCATTCCTGGGGACCAACTACGACATGCCAAAATGCTTTGAGATATACAAGCCACCAGAGACCGACCAGTCAGATTGACTTTGAGACTGAGCATGATTTCAACCGGGGCCAAGTAGCTGGCAAGATGCGAGCCAAGTCCCTTGAAACGACGTAATCGAGAGCGCCCGCAATTTCGTGCAACGACTACCCGGCCTAGAAGGCTTTCGATACGTTTGCATCAACCGAGACGAGACATAAAAAAGAAAGTCGGCCGCTGAGCGAGCAAGCGCGTCGGGCTGCCTAATACCGCATGCAACAATCTAATGTGGCAATTCTCGTATGCAAGCCCTGCAACAGCGACATCAGCAGACACCACTTATATGGGCCGAATTAAACAGAGTGAAAGGGAAAGGGCAACTGGGGTCGGATGCTGAGGGGATGATATCGTCCTGGAAGCGCGGCCAGCCGCCCGCCAATAAAGAAGATGGCGCAGCCGAAGCGACTCGCGGGAGCAACTCTGCTAAGCCCGTCGTATAAGTCAGGGCCCAGATACGACACGCCTCAGTGGCCCGGCTCGCAGCAGCTGAACAGCTGGCCCCAGGCACCTTGCCTATTTTGCTGGGGCTCGAGTGTGTTTGCGTCGTCTACAGCGTCTGCAGAAGCTGGGCGCTCCACAAGCCACATGCAAAGTTCCAAAATGCTTGTCGAGACTGCTGTTCCCCTTGTACTGGAATTGCTCGCCCGTCTATGCCAACAGCAGCAGATGATGAGGGGTTGAATATCCCTCGTATCGACAGACGTGCGGCTTTTGTTGCTGCATAACATAACCCTGCTCCTCCACCCTCCGCAATGCCCGCTCCCGCTCGCTGCTCGAAATAGGTAGGTGGTCAGCAGGGCGGAAAAAAAGCCACGGCAGTTGTGAACGAGGCGACTTTGGGGGTCTAGCAAACCGTACCCCGTTAGGCGATTTTAGAGCTCAACCTTGGCAAGCAAAAAACAATAGGCGCCATTGGGACGCCTTACCGTGCTACCAGCGGAAATGTCGGATCTCACCTTTCCAAGGTCATGCATGGTACATGATTCCGCAACGCTGTTGACGTCGACACCCAGCAGCAGTTCGTCGGCCGCCCTTCATTCCATCCTTGCGCATCTCACTGTTCATCTTTCCGCATCTCTTCATCATCCGCATGCCTCTCAGCCATCCTTGATGCATAGGCGGGCGCGAGTGAGACCTCCTAAACATGGTCGGCATCCCCACCAGATCACTTTCGTGCCTCACCTGCCGCCGCCGAAAGAAAAAGGTACGGCATCTCCAGAGCAGTCGGCTCAACTGGAATTGTATCGCTCGATTAAATGAATTGCTAATCTTGGCCGCCATCAGTGTGACAAGACAGCGCCGACGTGCTTAAAGTGCGAAAAGGCTGGCATAGAATGTGAGGGGTATACCGACGGCCTAGTCTGGGTCAACCGCACCGTGGACAATCGCCCCAAGCTGCAAATCCGACTGAGGCAGCAGCAACAGCCACAACAGCATCATCACCATGCTTCATCCTCGGTGCAGGATCAGCAATTAATTGTCCGAGATGACTCCTCCGCCTCCGGGGGTAGTAGCCCCGGGTCGGCGTGGACGACCGATCGGAGCGATGACGTGGTCCGCTCGCCCGACATCTTGCTGCCGGTGCATCTGGCTCGCTCCGCCCGGGAGCAGCTCTACATGGGCTACTTTGGCTCGACACTACTCGCCGCGGGGACGACCACGCCCTCGGATGCAGCCATGAGCTTTGCATCGATGGGCTGGACCAAGCACATTGGACCCCTCTACGACACGGACCCGGCTGTAAGATGCGCTGCTATGGCCACGTCGAGCGCCATCGTCGCCACGCTGCACAACGACAAGCAGCTGCAGGTCAAAGGTATCCAGGCCTACAACGGTTCTGTCATGGAAATGGTCAAGGGTCTGCAGAGGACCGATTGGTATAAACGCGATGGTTTGCTGACGGCGGCTCGCATCATGGCGACCTTTGAGGTGAGTTTCTACCACTGCTGGCCCTCGACAATGCACTTTCTGACAACGTATTTTAGTTATTATTTATTTCCAAAGACAAAGATACCCCCGAGCCTTTGGCTTGGCGAGGTCACAACCAAGGTCAGCAAGCCATCTTCCTGGCCCGCGGCCCCTCGGCATTTTCTTCAGGGCCAGCGCATCAATTGTATGCGGATGCCCGTATCAATATGGTACATCCACAGCTCTCCCTAGCGCCATTTTCTAGCTAATCATTTCCAGGTCATGCTCTCCATGGGTCAACGAAAACGCTCTCCTTTTGCTACCCCTGCATGGGATAAGATCCCGTGGTTAAAGCACCCGAAAGCGGTCAAGGACGAACTGATCGACGTGATGCAAGACATCCCCGAGATCCTCGAGTACATTGAGGAATTCAAAGTCTCGAAAGATGCAGGCCGACGACGAGATCTAGAAATGCTCATCATGAGCCGTAGCAGCGAGGTACAGGCCGACCTCGACTCGTGGGCCGCCGACCGCGGCGATTCCCTGCAGCGCTTCGACTGCTTTGCCCACATTGGGCCGCTGGAGCCGCCGAGGAACGACGCCGAGTACGCGTTCCACCACATGACGACGATTTACTGGTTCACGGCCGGCATGGTCTCGTGCATCAAGAGCTTCTTCAGCTCGCGGCAGGGCGAGGAGCGAATACCGGAACGGCCGCCAGGATGGTACGCAAACTACGGGGGCACCGGCCCTGGCACGCCGGGCTCAACAACGGCCACCAACACCACCACCCATGACGACAACGACGCCCAGTCACCCTCGTCGACGAGCTCGACGACCGGCGTGTCAGCCTCGGAACACTACCTATGGGAGTCGGCCGTGTACGCGACGCGCGAGGTCTACGCTATGGGGTTCTTCCTCACGCCGGACGCCGGCGTCGCCCACTCAGCGGCGGGCCTCATGTCGCTGGCCGTCATCCTGCGGTACTATCTGCACCCGGCCGCGTTCTGCATCCTGGGCAACGAGGTCGAGATCCTGCAGAGCCTGTACGCCGTCCCGATCCTGGGCATCCCGGTCGGGCAGCTGCTGCGGCGCGTCCTCGGCGGTCATCTGCCGCCGCTGGTGGCGAACCTGAGCGGCCCTCGGGTTAGCCACGGCCTGGGGTGGTTTTGATTGCATGGTCAGGGTGTTGCCAGGCGAGCGGCGTTTTCATATGCACACACAGGGTCCAACATGTTGCTACGTCAATTCCTTTTCTCTATTGTACGGCCTGCGTCATTCTCATTCGAGTTACACTTTTCTTCCATTTTTGACCTTTTCTTCTGTTCTGTTTTCTTGTTTCTTTTTCCTACTTCTCCTCTTCTGTCCACTTTCTTATTCTTTCTTTGTACATGAAATGCGGCATACGTCTACATGACAGGGTATTATTTGGTGATTGGGATAGAACAGCAATCGACAAACGACGGGCGAAAATGGAATAGCTTGAATTTACCACAGGATGCTTGCACGCCCCTCATGACGGAGGTTCATGAGAAGAACATGACAAGGTTCAGGGCGAATCGGAACAGGCCCGGGACGAGATACTCTATTAGCCAGTAATCTACTGTCAATACAGAAAGCTACCTACGGACGCTGTAACTGGCTTCTTGCATAAATACAGCAAACTCCCGGCACCCATCCATAGATCCAGCCGTTTCATCACAAGTCTATTCTTTTGTCATGGTACTTTTACCTCGTGGCTTGACAACCCCGGAGGTCTCCTCCGTCGAGACTGGCTAGCACTCGTAACATGTTAGCCACGCCGGTACGCCGTTGACACCGCAAAATAGAGGTAGCTCATCACACCCGAGTCAACAACTTATTAGGTCACTCCAGCAGTCGCAACTATCGCTGGCCAACAGCCAAGGTGGCCGGGATCTTTTGCTGCCGAACGCCTCATCTGGATTTTGTGACAAATCGCGCACTTGATTGGACGATTCCAAGGCGGCTGAAAAGGATCTTTCCTGTCTGCCTTGCGGAAGCCTTTCCTTCTTTGTCTTTTCCCGCGTGGCAAGGGAGAAGAACCTTCCTAGAAGCCCCTCTCCCCCGCCCCGCCCTCCGCGGAGCCGGCTCCGGCAGACCAGCCTATGAGATCTGACTGCGCCGCTAACTTGGCACTATCAGAGAGTTAAAAACCACTTGACCGGACATGGGGAAAGCTTGAATTCGGTTTTCCTTCTCTTCTTTTCATAAATCCCATAATCACGCACCAAAATCATGAACATTGCCCGATAACACCCACTGCGATTTCGTTCTTGCGCCGCCATGTCAGAGCCACCACCGCCGACACAGCAGCAGTCATCACCACCACTATCCCAGCAGGGACGGCCGGCGCTGCGGCCGCTGCTCCCGGCGGCGGCCAGGAAGCGCGACGCGACGACGCCGGGATCGCCGGCCAGGACGACGAGGACGGTGACGAGTCGCCTGACGAAGACGCCGAACACGGCCGCGGCCTGCGATAACTGCCGCAAGCACAAGACCAAGGTACGCCAGCTACGCAACACACCTAACCCAAGTCCATACACCCCGCCCACCCGGCCGTCACCAGTCTCGTGCTGTACACTTGCAACTCCTAAGAATTAAAGGGCAACCTTTGCAACGTGACCATGTTACTCACTGACGACCTAGTGCTCCGGAGACCGCCCCGCGTGTCGGCGCTGCGCCCAGCGCCGGCTACCGTGCATCTACGCCGCGCGCCCCGGCGAGACGGAGGCCCAGGCCGTGCGCCGCGGGTACCGCGCGCTGCGGGCGCGCGCCACCGAGCACGAGGAGGTGGTCGCGCTGCTGCGGCGACTGCCCGAGGCGGATGCGGGAAATTTGCTGCGGCGGCTGCGGGCGGGCGCGCCACTCGCGGCCGTCCTCAACCAGGTCAGGGCGGGTGACGCCCTCCTGCAGATGGCCGTCAAGCCGGAAACGCGCTTTAGATACGTGCTCCCGTACCGCGCGGAGATGCCCGCGGCGTGCCTCGGCGGCGGGAGTAACGTGTATCTCGACGCGCTGCGGCTGTACGAGGCGGCGTCGGTGATGCCGGTAACCGCGGACGACGACGGCACCAAGGGGGAACAGCGACGACCGCTCCCGCTTGACAAGTCTCCGCGTCGACAAGGAGAGACGGGCTCGCCGGCGGTGCGCGAAAACGAGGTCGCGTACTTCACTCCGTTCCACGCCGCGCGCCTGGTCGAGCCGCGCCTCACAGACGTCAAGATCGGGCCGTGGACGCACACGTGCGACGACGAGCCGCTGATGCGCGAGCTGCTCGGCATATTCCTCCGCTGTGAGTACCAGTTCACGTCGGCGTTCCATAAGGACTACTTCCTCGAGGACCTAGCCGCGGGTCGGGCCGAGTTCTGCTCGTCCCTGCTGGTGAATCTCGTACTAGCCTATGCCTCGGTAAGTAGCGGTGAAGAGTAGAGACAGTATCTGAGGTCTCTCAGAAAAGCTGCTGATTTCTGGGAATTGCAGGTTTGCAACCCTAACCTACCGAACCGCTCCGAGTATTGGAACCCAGACACGCTCGCGTACCGCTTCCTCGCCGAGGCCCGTCGCCTGTGGGAGCTGGTGGCGCGCGAGCCTTGCCTGACGACGGTGCAGGCTGGCATCCTCTTCAGCGTCTTCTACAACCTCTCGGGCCTTGACGCGGTCGGCCAGGCCTACCGCATCCACGCGGTGGCGCTCGCACGGGAGCTTGGCATCATGGACGGCCCCAGGCCGGGAGACTCGGCGCGGACGCAGCGCGGCACGGCCTTCACCGCCTGGACCATGTACAACTGGGAGACGTACGTTCGTTTTTTTTTTACACGCAGGTTCTGCGAGACGCTAACTATAGGCTCAAAGGTTGGTCGCGTTTTCGTTTATGCATGTGCCGCTCGTCAAGGACGTGCCCAAGTGGCCGCTCCCTGATCCGGAGGAGGATCCCGACTGGTACGGCCAGCTGTGGGTGCAGTATCCGGCGAGCGCGACGCGGGTCTCGCTGTGCTTTGAGCAGGTCTTCGAGAGGAAGACGCGGTTCCGCATCATCATGCACGAGTTTTGCGAGGAGGCGTACGGCACGTCGCTCGGCGTCAACAGCTTCAAGGCGGAGGGTCTACGGCGCAAGCTGCAGCGCTGGTTCGAGGACCTGCCGGAGTCGCTGGACCCGAGGAACATTGTGCTGCCTTCGCAACTACAGATACAGTGAGTAGACAGCAGCGGATCACGAGATGCAATACTAATCCGGCCGCAGCATGTACTACCACCACATCCTGCTCAGCATCTACGAGCCGCTGCTCGAGGCGGGCTCCGCACCGTACCAGCACACGCCGACGGAGATTGTGGCGTCGTCGCGGCGGTTCATGCACACGCTAGTGCGGATCTACTTTCTGCGACACGGGTACGAGGCGATGGACCTGTTCATCGTGGTCCCGCTGATGATTCTGGTGGACGAGTGCCTGGAGCGGATGGCCGCCGGCGGCGGCCCGGGAGGCGACGACGACGACGACGCGGCGCTGGATGAGCCGCGGGCGACGCTGATGCTCGTGGCCAGGGGCCTGCACGACCAGCGGCGAAACCACTACCTGGGCGAGGCGCTGTGGCGGGTACTGCGCGGCAAGATGCGGCGCGAGGAGCTGGCGCTTCTGCGACGGGCGCTGGGCGTGGACGGCGAGCAGGGCGAGGAGGAGCAGCAGGAGCCGGCGCAGGTGGTGCGCAGCCACTGGCCGGTGAGCGTGGTCAAGAAGGAGGATCTCGATTCCAAGACGCTGGGGAATCTGTTCGAGTGCTATGCTCACTTGAACGTGGATGGTGATGAGGTCGAGGATGTGCCGATGAAGGGGTCGGAGAGTAGATAGCTGGGGGCAGAAGAGTCTCTCGATGCAGGGCTTCTGTGTACATTATGTAAAGTTACCTGGTATGTAGGTTGAGAAGAAGGATGCCAAGCCACTGGGTGATGTTTGCGACTTCCCATCCTGAGAGGTTGAGGCACTGATGAAGAGCCCTGAGCCAGCGTCGATATATGCTGGTGTATGACTAGATAGAAGAAGTCGGTTATTTCGACGGAGCCCTCGCTGAAGACAATTCTGCAACGAAAAGTTCATGACGTCCATTGATCACGATACTGATACTGGCGTTTGTCGTTTGTAATTGCTTCAGAATCCACCGACCGGGAGGAGGCGGATGAGGCTCGGTGGGTTGGGTGTTGGGGCTTGGAGGCCCCTCTGAAACATGGGTCAGTGGCTGGAACTGTGGCAGCCTGGGCACTGTGGGCAGGGCACTTGCGGCGCTGGAGCAGCAAATACAGCGCCGCAAATGGCCCACGCACGAAAATGACCGGGAAAAATGATTCGCCGCTGCAGGCACTTTGCACCAATCTGCACCCGTTGCACCCAGTCTGCAGCCGGTAGAACCCGATCACGACTCGCTGCAAGCTCCCTAATAAATTAGTCCTAAGAAATAGCGATACGGCTAGTTAATAACGCTCACAACCCCATCCCAGCGCCATCCAGCCAGCGCCCCAGCCAGACCAGACATCCACTGTCCCAGTTCCTGCACCAGAACACTCACTGACTGCACAGGCGCGCAGGCACGGCCCCAATCCAGCCAACCAGATAGCTTCCCTCCCCAAAAAAAGCCTCCACCGAAAAAGCTCCCTTTTACCTGTTCCACGACTACACATACCACATACACATCTTCTCGGTGCACATCCGCCTTCTTTTCCCTTTTCCTCTTCTTCTCCTCCGTCTCTTCCCATATCTCTCCCTCCCACACCCATTCGCAATGCAGGCCATTCCCAGATCCGCCGCTCGCTCGGCCCTCCGCCAGGTCTCGAGCCGCTCTTACAGCTCCTCGTCCTCCCCCTACTCCAAGACTGTCGAGAACCTGCGCATCAACAGCGAGACCAAGGTCCTCTTCCAGGGCTTCACCGGCAAGCAGGGAACGTACGTCACATCGATCCAATTGCAATCCGCGCGACTGGCTGCCCGTTGTGCAGACGCGCGCTCCCACGGGTCCTTCGGAACCTCGACGCTGACTTTACCTTCTCTATAGCTTCCACGCCCAGCAGGCCATCGAATACGGTACGAAGACACGACCGCAATCACCGCGACGCTTGGAAGACACGTCAATCCGAGGCAATCGACATGCTAACCCGAAACCGCAGGCACCAAGGTCGTCGGTGGTACCAACCCCAAGAAGGCCGGCCAGACTCATCTCGATCTCCCCGTCTTCAAGAACGTCTCCGAGGGTGTCAAGCAAACCGGCGCCACTGCCACCGCCCTCTTCGTCCCGTAAGCGGCAACGCATCCTCCTTCGTGATGCAACTGAAGACCAAACACTAACCAGCACCAGCCCCCCTCTGGCCGCTGCCGGTATCGAGGAGGCCCTCGAGGCCGAGATTCCGCTGGCCGTCTGCATTACTGAGGGCATTCCCCAGCATGGTAAGCCACTCCCAAATAAAACAGGCCAACCGCGGACGACTAACCCGCAATCTCCTCCAACAGACATGGTTCGCATCACCGACATGCTCAAGACGCAGAGCAAGACGCGCCTCGTCGGCCCCAACTGCCCCGGCATCATCGCTCCCGGCCAGTGCAAGATCGGCATCATGCCCGGTTTCATCCACAAGCGCGGCCGCATCGGCATCGTCTCGCGCTCCGGCACGCTGACGTACGAGGCCGTCAACCAGACCACCCAGGCCGGCCTTGGCCAGTCCCTCGTCGTCGGCATCGGCGGTGACCCCTTCTCTGGCACCAACTTCATCGACTGTCTCGACGTATTCATCCGCGACGAGAACACGGACGGCATCATCATGATTGGCGAGATTGGTGGCGCCGCTGAGGAGGACGCCGCCGCGTTCCTCCAGGCCAACAACACCGTCAACGGCGGCAAGCCCGTCGTCTCCTTCATCGCCGGCATCTCTGCCCCTCCCGGCCGCCGCATGGGTCACGCCGGTGCCATCGTCTCCGGCGGCAAGGGCGGTGCCGACTCCAAGATTGCCGCCCTCGAGGCTGCTGGTGTCATTGTCGAGCGCTCCCCCGCCGGTCTCGGCAAGGCTCTCTACGACGAGTTTGTGCGCCGCGATCTCCTGTAATTATACCTTGTCTAGCTATGCATGGGCCGGTGTAGGTAGGGCGGGGTGGAATGGGTTGGTAGAAGGAGAAGGAAACCTGCGTGTTTTAATTTTGGGCCTGTTTACCCGTCCAGAGGACACGATAGCTATTCGTTCCTTGGTTCTAATTTTTTTTAAGAAGGAAGCAAAAAACAAGGGGAACTGACGGGTTTCTCTGTGGTGGCTTGTTCTGGGTGGAGAGATCCTCACGTTGCATGCAGCCAGTGTCATTACTATGTGATAGATATGGAACAATACAAAAATGAGACAGCCAGTGTTTGTGAAGTGTGTATATGAATCAGCAAGCTGAACGACATGGGCAGAGCCGTCAGTTTCCAGTGTGGTACCGATCTATCTGCCTTGAGAATGTCGATTAACAGGATGGCGATGGTTTGGTTTGTAACTTGTGGCTGGGGACTATTTCTCACACACCAAGCAACCTCCCCTCCTCAAAATACATAGCGAAACTCCGGATGCTCCTTATCCGTGAGGTCTGCAAAGTCAGCCGACAGCCCATCCGCAGCAGGGTTCTGCTGAGTACCCGCCGCCTGAGCCTTTTCTTTCTTCCCGTTTGCCTTCCACAGATACAGCCTACAACGCGTGTCAGCCAAAATTACATTCACGACAAACCTTCCCCGGTTAAGGATAGAAGGCCAACCTACGCGAGAAGGAGCTCGACCGCAATCATGAGCGCCAGGGACACGTAGAAGGCGCGGAAGCCAGTCGGGTACCGCGGCTTCTCGCGGGCAAGGAAGAAGTGCGGCGCGGAAATCTGGCCCACGCTGTAGGACATGAACATCATGACCTTGGGGTGAGCTGGTTGTCAGGATGCGCAAGAGAGACAATCTGCTTTTGAGGGGCTTGGGAGAAACTCACGGCCGCGGTCGCCTTCTTGGTGAAGCCGCCGATGTTGGAGGCGACGAGACTCATGCACATGATGTACGGCACGGTGTTGACGTACAAGACTTGGCGAATGTTAGCTTCGTCACAACCAAAAAAGCACAGGTTGTCTTGAGGAGAAACTCACTGAACATTGGTCCGAGGGAATGGCTCGCCGGCAGTTCTACCGCCACGTCAGCTTCTCTTTCACAACTTGACACCACAAACCAAAAAATGACGTACTCTCCACGAGGACACTCCCGATTAAGACGATGACGTTTGTGAACACCATGGTCGCGATTCGCACGTTCGGAATGGCCTGCGCGATGAGTCCGGCCGAGACGACGGAGACAAGCTGGACGGCGTCGCAGGGGAACGACATTATGACGGCCTCCCTGTCGCTGTACCCGAGTCCGGTGATGACAATCTTGCCAAACTATCTCTATCAGTTAGCCAAGATACGATACCCCCAAACGAATCTAGAAATACTTGCCGCTGTCAGGCCGCCGCCCGGGATGCACTGCAAGAAGCTGTTGGCGCACAGCATCCACACCTGGGGGTCCAGCAGCGCCTCCCGGACCTGATAGCCCTTGTACCGGCGATTCTCGATACCCGTGTGGTTTTCAATGACCTACTTCCATTAGCCAGCCGTTCATCAACAGTACGAGAGTTCAAGGCCTTACTCGAAGCACGGCGACTTCTCGCTCCCGCTCCGTCAGGAACCACGCGGTCATGGGAGACGCGGGCAGCGCGAAGAAGAGAAACACGCCCCAGGCGATGGATATCGGACCAAAGATGAGAAAAATGAGCTTTTACCCCGTCAGCATCCTACCACCTTTCTCGCAAGAGAATAAGCTCACCTGCCAGGTCGCGTAGCGCCCGCCGTCGAAACCTCCTCCGGAGACGGCGTACGTCACGCCGTCCGCGACAAAGCCGCCGATGCCCGCGCCGGCCCACCACGCGGTCGCCCGCAGCGGGTGCTCGCGGCGCGTCCAGTACTGGCCGACCAGGATGGTCAGCACGGGCGAGATGCACGTCTCGAAGGCGCCGAGGACGAAGCGGCAGGCGGCGAGCGAGGCGAAGGAGGTGGTGGCCGCCTGCGCGGTGGTGGCGACGCCCCAGCCGACGACCATGGCGCCAAAGTACCGGCCGGTGGGCAGCTTCTGCATGAGAAGGGCGCACGGGTACTGGGCGGCGAGGTAACCAAAGTAGAAGACGGCGCTGGCCCAGCTGTAGTCGGTGCCGGTGAGGTGCTGGGTAGCGGTGTGAGTGGGAGAGGATGGATGGGGGGGGAAGGGGTTACTGACGTTGTCCTTTAAAATACCAAAGATGGACGCTTGGCTGAGAGCAACCTTGTCCATGAACGACAGGAGATAGGTGATGGTCATCTACAACAGTCAGTCAGGTTTTGTATAGGGTAGCCTGGAGGACGTATACCATGGGCAGCAGGATGAGGTCCAGCTTCCACCGCACACGATTGGCCTCTTGAGCAGAATACTCAGTAACGCCGCCGAGCTGTCCGATGAACCTGCTCGCGTCATCCTGATTCTTATCCGAGTAGTCAAAGCCCTTGGAGAAGCCGACTTCGTTGTGCTCAACAGGTTGGGGGCCGTGCTCTTTGCTGGTCATGTTCAAAGTATTTTCAGTCTTGAAGCAAGAGGAAAAAAAAAAAAATGAGATGAGATGAACAACTACGTCCTCCACAGTCAACCAATCCCCTCAGACTTTATACTTTGCACATCTTCAAGTCTACAATCATAGTGAGGGCACATCTCCAACGGCCTACCCCGGGTCTTCTCCGCAGTCGGGCTGGGGTCGTTGGCGGGGGCGGATCCCGGCGTCGCCAAAGTTGCCCGTTCGGGCTTGATTGGCGACGACAAACGCCTCGTCCCCAGCTGTCCATGATTGTTTCCATGGTCCTTACTCTTTTTGGTCTTGTTGCCGGTGCCTCAGCCAGAATCCCACCAACTTGCATGGATCCCCCGACGCCTTGGACACCAGGTTCCCGACCTCAGCTGTCGTCCGCAACTGCCGGCCACTCAGCCATCGGTGGGGGGACGGATGACTCGAGGTTCCTTCGAAGCCGGCCTTGGTCGCCAAAGCTTCCGAAAGGAAACTTGGTCTGTGGCTCACGGTCTGTCGAGCCAGTACTATTTGAACCGAGCCTCAGACGCCCTGCAATGAGGCTTGGCTTGACGTACATACAGTACTGATTTCAAAGAGTTTACAGAATAACCTCCTATTCGGCTCATGCAGATTCACTACTTCAACATGACAGTCGCCCAAGTTCCCAGCCCGTACTACCAGCATGTCATCGCTAGAGGACTGCCCTACGAGCGCGGCCTGGCACACGGCCAGCAAGCGGCGCAAAAGGTCCGTGACAATGTCGCGTACTACAAGACACCCGGCAAGCTGGCCAAACTGTGGGTTGGGCCCCGTGAACCTCACCACATTTGTTGAGAGCAGCGGACTAACCTCGGACGCAGGGAAACCATGGAGCTGATCATCAAGGAGATTTACATTCCAAACATCGCGGCCCATTATCCCGCCGGCCTCGAGGAGATGCGTGGCATCGCCGACGGAGCCCACGTTTCCCTCGAAGACGTTGTGTTGTTGAACGCGCGGTATGATCTTGCCCGTCTCAACGAGGACGACCAGGAGCAGAGTTCGATCACCAACGGTGCCGACGGCGTCAACGGAAACCACTACTCCCGCTCTGAAAGAGACGACCTCGCCAACGAGTGCACCAGCGCCATCTTCTTCTCCGAGGCCACCGCCACCGGCGATGTCCTCAACGCCCAGAACTGGGACATGTCCGCGCGCCTCTGGCTACACGACACCATCATCTACCTCGAGGTCCACCCGGACCCGTCTGAGGCGAAGCCGTCGCTATTCCTCGTCACCGAGGCCGGCCAGCTCGGCCGCTCTGGCATCAACTCGCTCGGCATGGCCGTCACCGCCAACTCCCTCATGTCCACCGAGGACTACTGCCCGAGCACCGCGGACCCAAAGCCGGTCATGCCCATCTCCATGCTGCGCCGCATGGTCCTCGAGTCCGCGCACTTTGCCGAGGCCACCACCGCCATCTACAACTTCCCCCGGCACGTGTCCAACAACCTCACCGTCGCCACCGCCGACGGCTTCGGCATGTGCTTCGAGATCACGCCCACCAGGGAGTACAAGGTCTACGCCGACCTCGACGACCACTACCTCGTCCACTCCAACCACTTCACCCACACGGCGTTCCTCGCCCGGCCCGACGCCAAGTGCCGCTACCCCGGCGGCAGCAGCTGGTTCCGCCGCCAGCGCCTGGAGCAGAACGTGCGGCCGTACAAGAACGGCCTCGTGACGGTCGAGCAGCTGCAGCGCGCTTTTGCCGACCACCTGAGCTTTCCGGAGTCGCTGTGCTGCCACCCGGACCGCTCGCCGGACGCCGTCATCGGCCAGCTGCCGGGATACCCATTCCGCAGCTCCTCGGCGACGGTCGCGTCGGTCACGTACAACCTGACGCAGCGGACCATCACGGTCTGCAAAGGGCCGCCATGCCAGGGCACGTTCCAGACGTTTCAACTGAGCGGACCGTTGTCGATTAGAGGTCTTGGGCCAAAGTCGAGGAAGCTAGCTGCGGCGGAAGACATCAAGCGTCCTGAGACGCCATAAAGGCACCCGCGGAGCCACGAGAGACGGACAGAACAGAAAGTTCGGTAGATAATTTATAGATTCTCGAGAGTTGCGCTACAACCATCATAGATTAATGGAGTCATACGTCAGTGGTGCCCTAAAGCCAGTCTTTTCCTGCAGCGAAATGGTGTGTTGCAACCCCTCGGCCGCCAACTGCATGTGTGCGCCCCACGAACCGAGCTCTTTCAAGTAGTCGAGAATCCAGTCCTGGTAGATGCCATCAGTTGTCTCGATCCCGGCAATGTACAGCGGAAGAGGCCAGATTGTCGAGCGAGGGGAGCGCAGATACTTGCTCTGACGGAGAAGTCTCGCGATCCGCACAATATCGGCGACAGCAACCTGGCACTCGGCGTCTGTACGAGAAGTTGTGTCCGTCACGCGCTTGAACATGATGACGGCGCAGGATCGGAGAGCACGGACTGTGAGCATGTGAAACGTTATGCTGTCGACGGGGCGGTCGCTCGAGGGCAAGACCTTGCTGGATGATATTACCAGCTCACACTCCTAATTCCAGTCAGCGGAATGCAAACGAGCAAGAACGGAGGACTCGGTGGTCATACTGCTTGCAGTCTGCGCAAATTCGCATGCAGCGCTTCCACCTTTGCTTCGCGCAGCTCCTTGAGCAGTGAAGAATCTGCGTCCCGGCGCTGCGCCTGCATCGCATCCCATGCAGCAAAGTTTCTCATCTTAGCGAGGTGACACATAAAGTCGTCAAACTGAACACGGCATCGATCTTTGCGCAAGTCTTCTTCGTCCTCCTCCTGCGGTAAGTTGTCAGGAAACATTTCGCTTAGGACCGACTTTTGCGTGCGTGCTCGGCGTAGTGTGGGAAGCGCCTTGGTCTCCTCGTCCAATATCGTCATGAAGACTTTTTGGCCATCTGTGGATGCATACCGTTCGCCGCCGAGGAAGAAGAAGCGCAGCTCAAGGAAAGCGAGCCAGATGACGATCCGGGATTCTACCGGTCCGGGGAGCGTACGATCAGCCCAATGGTGTTGAAAAACCATTTTCGCTTCACCGATGCGTTTTATGAAGGAAGAAAAGTTTTCCATCATAAGGTCATGTTGGCAGACGAAGAAGGTGGCAGAGAGGTATGACGATAGTCGTTCTGATGTGTTTGTCCGCCGCCATAGCTCAGGGAGGAGCGGCGCGGTCAGCTCCGTCACCAAGGCTCGGATTCCCTCGGAAGCGGCGGTATAGTGCTCATCGCGCGACGAAGCCGTCCCGGCGCTCAATCGGGCGAGGTAGGCATACACCCATCCGAGAATGGCATGGCAGAGGGGCGAATTGGGGATAGCTTGAGCAGAATGAACCAAATAGTGAAAGCACGTGTAGATAGATTGCTTAGTAGACATGAACTCGGGCACGCGGGACAAAGCTTGGCTGGTTGTTGGGTCTAGGGCTCCGTGAGTGAAGGCACCAGATATCACCTGCTCCGTTGAGACGCGCGAGGTTGCAGCAGGTGTGCTGACGGCAGCTTGCTGAACCAATGCATCGTTGGAGGGATTGTCCTTGTCCGCTTCGTAGGAGCCAGGGATAAAGGGCCGCTGGATAGCCCAGTCGGAGTTGAAAAAGGCATCGAGGTTTGCCGGCGTGCTGAAGTCGACGGGAGTCATCTCATCGGCCAAATCGGAGAAGATGAAATCTAAGAGGCCGAAAGGGCCCTCCACTGGCGCATTCTCCATGGTAGCATCTCGAGTGGTTGCACTCCGTTGTGCGGGTTCTTTGGACAGTTCTTGTGTAACTGAAGTTGGCTCTTCTCGGAGGACGCCCTCGGCTGCGGCTGCGGCTGTCCTTGTGCCTCGACTCTGGCCATCCCTCGATCCCTCGACCAAGCTGCCCCGCGTTGCTTCCTCGCGACTAGCCTGGCCATCATTCGTCGTATTTTTGGACCAATTCTTGAAATTTTGATGAAAAGATGCGTCGCAGGACAACTTAAGACGACGACACGGCTCACACGGCGTGGCTAGCGAGGTGCACTTGACCTTGCGGCGTCGACAGGTGAGACAGCCCGCTACGGAGCGACTCGATCGCGGCTGTCGAGCAGTAAAACTCGATTTGGACTGCGCTTTCGGCATCCTGTCTCGGCTAATAAATGAATTGAGGCATGCGATGCGGCAGTTGATCGCTGGGAGGCAGGAGTTTAGCGGCACCTTTGCCTTTAGAGGATGGCTGACAAAACCGGGGTAATCTTAATCTGTGGCTCAGGTTGGGTCGAAGAACGCCATCCTGTTGGAGGAGCTCTTGGGCGTGGACTCGGGGTAGAGATGCTGGTGGAAGGTAGGCCGTAGGGAGATGATGGAAAAATAAGGTTAGGTTTGTTCCTGTCAATGCTACAGATAATAGGTAATAAGTGGCAGATGCGGGCGTTTGGCGTTTGCTGTACCTTGCCGACACCCCGGACAGTCTTCTCCGTTATCACTAAATATCGGATAGAAGTAGCGGGCAACACGGGACACAATATCGACGGAGATAGTATCGCTGTAGTAGAATGGAAAATCCTGCGCCCCGAATTATGCACTAGCAATTGCGTATTATAACAAACGCGCAATTTTCGAGACAATATTATTGTTTATTGTGCTTGGTATGGATTATGTAAGGGGTGCTCGGAGCGCGATGCTAGGTCCGCGCCAGCTCGGGCTCGATCCTCACTTTCCACTGAGACAATTTATAGACTCGCCATGTGAGCCCATTCAATCCAGGATTCAAATTTTCTCCATCGCGACATAGAATCCAAGCCCAAACTCACCCAGCCGTATTTTGCCCGGCATCGCCCGCCCGCCCAGCATGGCGCCCTCCATCTCCCGCCATCTGCCCTTCTCGCCCTCCACCACCGCGCTCCAGGCCACCACCTACCTCCTCGGCATCTCGCTCTTCAGCATCTCCTTCCTCGTCTTCCTCAACAGCTCTGTCTCCTTCGTCGTCACCGACCTCATCGGCCGCAAGCACGGCGTTGGCAACATCGTCGGTACGCTTGGCTTCGCCGACGAGCTCGTCGCCCTCATCGCCTGCCCGGCATGGGGTCTCGTGTCGGATCGGCTCGGCGTTCGCTGGGTCGCCACCATCGGGTACACCGTCATCGCCGCCGCGCTCGCGCTCTTCGTCCAGGCTCGGAACGTCTATCCGCAGCTGCTGCTGGCGCGCATCCTCTTTGCCGTCGGCGCCTCTGCCGCGTATGTCGCACTTGCGCGCCACCCCACCCACCGTTCTTCCGTGTATTACTCCCTGCTGACGATGTGCATGTTAGCGCTACCATGGTGACGGCTATTCTGCCGTCTCTAACGAATGACACAGGCGCCGCCAAGGATAGCAAGCCGCCGGTGGCAAGGCTCTCGCGCAATCCGCGTCACAGCGCCGTCTTCTCCGTAGAATCCGAGATCACCATCACGCCGGAGAGGTACTCGCGCAGCTTGTCCCGCGAGCGAGACGGGTCTGCGCCCGAGACGGGGCCTACCGAAGCGAGGAAGCCATCGGTTCTGGCCGGCTTCGTGGGCTTGTTCACCGGCTGCGGCGCCTTGCTGGCCCTGGTCCTGTTCCTCCCGCTGCCCGTCAGATTTGGCGGCATTGATGGCGTTACGCCTGGTGAGGCTGTAGCATACAGCTTCTATGTCGTGTCAGTGGTGTCGCTTCTAGTTGCCGTGTTTGTCTTTATTGGTCTTCGCAATCTTCATGGCGAGGACGGCAAGGGCTGGCGCGTGCTCCTCGGCCGTAGGAGCTGGTATGAGAGGCAGCTGCAGCACCAAGGCCACGAGCATGGCCAGAAAGTAGTGCCCTACGTCAGCTTGCTCAAAGATTCTGTTCTTCTAGCCTTTAAAGACTCTAGAATAAGCCTCGGATACATTGGAGGCTTCGTCGCTCGCGCGTCGACGGTGGCCATTTCGCTCTTCATCCCCCTCTACGTCAACACCTACTTCATCGGCAACGGCTACTGCACCGGATCGCCGCATGACTCCTCGCCCGAGCTCAAGAAGGAGTGCCGCTCCGCCTACATCCTCTCGTCCATCCTCACCGGCGTCGCGCAGCTGATGGGCCTCCTCTGCGCACCCGTCTTCGGCTACGTGTCGAGCCGCAAGAGCCGCGTCAACTACCCCATCGTGATCGCGACACTGTTCGGCATCGTCGGGTACCTGGTTCTGCCGCAGCTGAAGAGCCCCGAGATCAAGAACGTGGACGGCCGCGGCGGCTCGCCCGCCGTCTTCCTCGTCGTCACGCTCATCGGCATCAGCCAGATCGGCAGCATCGTGTGCAGCCTCGGCATCCTCGGGCAGGGCGTCCTCGCCGTCGACTTGCAGCGCACCTCGCTGCGCGACGAGTCCGGCCCCTCTCTGGCCCCTGACGAGGACGAGTCCGGGGACGACCGGGGGCCGCGCATTCGCATCGCGGCGGATGAAGCCGCCGGCTCGCGAGTGCGTCTGAAGGGCTCCATCGCCGGCGTCTACTCGCTGTTCGGTGGCGCTGCAATCTTGCTGCTTACGAAGCTGGGTGGCTTCCTGTTTGACAAGGTGAATACGGGGGCGCCGTTTTACATGATGGCCGGGTTCAACGCGGTGCTGCTCGTCGCGAGTTTGTGGGTGGATGCTGCGCGGGCCTTTGCTCGCGTGTAATAAGCAAGTAGTGTGGTACCCTATAAGTGATGGGATGCAACATTGGAAAAGTACACGGAATATGTGATATAAGATTGAACAACCTCCCGGTTATTAACGAATAGCGGATTTTGGTGACGATTAGCGAGCTACATTTCATTTGCAATAATGGCATACTCCCTTCTCTATTTTGCTCGTGGTAGGACACTTTTGTGATTTTATGAGCGTTTCTGTTTCATTATGACATTGATTGGACCTGGGTCTACACCTAGTGAAGTGATTCCATGTTTTCTCCTTCTGCGTCCTTGGCCAGCTGAGCAGCGAACTTTATAAGTTGATTTAGCAACGGTTGCGGAAACAACTAGCGGCCATAGATTAGCTGGGAGATCGTCAGACTGAAGTCCAACTTCAATCCTGCGGATTTAGATACCTATCTGAAGGTCGTGTGTTCGAGTCACACTGGCCGCAAGTTTCTTTTTTGACATTTGTAAATATTTTTGCATCTATATTCTCTCTATTTTCCTTATCCTCCCAATCTTCCGTATCCTCTCTAATCTTGTTATCCTATTATTAAGCTCCTTTATCTTCTCTTTTTTCCTTATCCTCCTGAATGACCCAGCGAATCATTGGCGAAATGACTCCCACTGAATGCGAGTAAAGGCTCAGTCAGAGTTGGGCAAGAACGATAAACTGGCCAACGTGCCAATTAAATTCCTTGTCGAAGTGAATCGTCACTCCGCTCATCACATCGCTGCTGGAAGGAGAAAATCGGGCTGGGGATGTCCAAACGAGAAGTGGAAACCGGTCAGGCAAGTAAGGTAGGTGAGTTGCCGACGTTTGCTTCATTTTTTTAGAGGTCCTTATTTTTCTTTTCCTTCATAGGTAATGTACATCTTAAGACACGATGGACGCCGACGAACCTGAAAACAGTTCTAAACTTGCTGAAGCTTTCTAGGCCAGCTGTGCAGCCCACAACGCCAACATTGAATCGGCTCGGAAACCTGTTTAAGCCGGGCGAGATGATAAAGGACACGAACTGGCCGAATTTTGTTCGACTGCATCCTGTCATCTTTTTTTAACCAGTGTCATTAGACTTGTTGTTAACTATACTTCTATTCGTGCCCCTTTTCCCTAGTTCTGATTGTCACCGATTCATTCAGAGATGTCCGGATTCAGAAAACATCCATATTGCGCTTCAGCCCAAGGCAACATTTTCATGTCGGCTTTTTGTTCGTCTTGCGTCCTGCGTCTTGCTTCGTGCAGACGATGCGGCTGCGTGCAGACGATAAAACAAAGCTGTAGGTGACAGTTCACAATTATTCGGCTTCTACACTTGACTCTCTGCATCGCATCTGCTCAAGATGGTTGTACGCAGACCAAAGTTTCACACATTATTGCTACATTTCTGCAGAGTACAAGATCAGTCTTTCCGACATGTATGTCTGGGAATGCTATGCTGCATCGAACCGACTTCCAGCAGACGCTTCCGAGACAGCGGCATGGAGTATGAGTAAGACAGTCTTGTTCGTTGGGCAAGGATTGGGATCTGACATACGAGTGGCGGGTAAGAAGCACCTCCGAGTCTTGGGTACTGCTGACCGGGGCTCTTTGAGTGGCGTTATTTATTAATTTGGATTCTAGCTTAGAAGAACTCAAAATTATAGCTGACTTGGGCTTGATGGATTTGCATTTCACTACCAAGCTGTAATTAATGTCGTCAGCCAGTGAGGTCATGACGGTCTCGGCATGCTACCCCGCCCGCACTTTCAACATCTACATACCTCTGTGAGTTAGCAGGGCTTAGTGTTAAGACGCCCTTGGAAGCTATTAGAGTTGTTGAGAAATACACAGTAATAATTGAGCAAAAGAATTCACAAAGATCTTTGCCAAGTTAATTGACAGCAAAGCTCCGCGGGCGCCCTGGTCGTACGACGTTTGCGAGGCCTCCACTAGTTAGTAGCTGTGCCTGCCTCACCCTCCTCGTTCTTCCCTCAACACCCTCGCCCTTGGCCAGGGACGCACCACATCTCGACCCAAGGCACTGTGCCCGGCTAGAGTGATCCTGTCGACTTTATTGACGGCACCAGAGACACCCGCTGCCATGGATAGCCCCGGCCCGCGCGACGAGTGCGCTGGCGTAGAGAGCTTCCAACCCAATGTCAGGAAGCACCTCAAGTCCATCTACGACGCGCACACAGGATCCAAACACCCACAGACATCCGACCAGACCAGCGACCTTATCCACAACATACAGGGCTTAGTCATAGACGACACGGCCCCTTTGGACTTCGATGGCTTCCTCGCGCTCATGTCCAAGCCAGACGCCGCCGCCAACCTCCCCCGCGACAGCGAGGACCTGTCCTGGCCGCTCTCGGCCTACTTCATCTCCTCCAGCCACAACACCTACCTCAGCGGCAACCAGCTCTACAGTGACAGCACCACTGCCGCCTACGCTGACGTGCTGCGCCGCGGCTGCCGCTGCGTCGAGATTGACGTCTGGGACGGCACCGGCAGCGACGCCGAGAGCTCGCAGAGTTCCTCCGACGAGGACGCCGCGGCCGGCAAGGAAGACCACAGCAAGCCGGACAGGCTCGCCAGACTCAAAGCCAGCTTGCCGGACTCGGTTGTCTCGCGCCTCAGCAAGACCGGCGCGCTGCGGCGCAAGCTCGAACGCACCGCCAGTCACCGCCTCGTCGATGCCGACCAGTCGCTCACCTCGGTGCGCGCCGCTAGCTCCCACTTGTCGTCGCCATCTTCATCGTCCTCGCTCGCTCACGAACCACGCGTCTTGCACGGCTACACGCTCACCAAGGAGGTGCCTTTCCGTGACGTCTGCGCCGCCATCCGGCAGCACGCCTTTGACGTCACTGACCTGCCCCTCATCGTGAGCCTCGAGGTGCACTGCGGGCCCGAGCAGCAGGCAGTCATGGTCGACATCATGCGGGAGGCCTGGGGCGACGTCGCTGTGGTCGCGCCGCCACAGAACAAGACACCGGCCGTGCTGCCCAGTCTGGCCGACCTGCGCGGCAAGATCCTCGTCAAGGTCAAGTATGCGCCGCCAAATTCGAGTCACAGCGGGGAGGAGCAAGACCTCGGAACTACCCGCGCAGATAGCGATATCCCAAACAAAGCGGCCAAGAAGAAACCATCCAAGATCATACGCGCGCTGTCCGACCTCGGCATCTACACGCGCGCCGTCAGCTTCAAGTCGTGGGGGCAGCCCGAGGCCACCATGCCCGCGCACATCTTCTCCCTGTCCGAGGGCAAGTTCGCCGCGCACCATCATGCCGCCGAGGACGGCGGTGCCGCGCTCTTCGCGCACAACCGCGACTACATGCTGCGCGCGTACCCGTCTGGCCTGCGCGTCGGCAGCTCCAACCTCAACCCGGCGCCGTTCTGGGCTGCCGGCGCTCAGATCGTCGCGCTCAACTGGCAGCAGACGGACGAGGGCATGATGCTGAACGAGGGCATGTTTGCCGGCACAAAAGGATACATTCTGAAACCGCCAGGTATATTCTTCTTTCTCCCAACCGAATTCCAGGGCTACGTAATACTTTTCAACTAACACAGTACTTTTTGCGACAGGTTATCGTCCTAGCCTCCCTTCCAAAACACTCGCCAACGATATCATCCGCAAGACCCTCTCGCTCTCCGTCACCTTCCTCGCCGCCCAGCACATCCCGCTGCCGTCCGGCGACACCTCCGACGACGGCTTCCACCCGTACGTCAAAATGGAGCTGCACGTCGACGGCAACCCGCGCCACGACCTCGCGCACCGGCAACCCGCCGCCGCCGAGTACAAGGCGCGCACCGCCACGTCGCACGGTGGCGCCGACGCCGACTTCAAGGGCCAGGTGCTCGCGTTCAGGGGCGTCCGGGACGTCGTGGAGGAGCTCACGTTTGTGCGGCTGAAGGTGTGCGACGACGAGGTTGGAAGGGACGACCTGGCGGCGTGGGCGTGCGTCCGTCTGGATCGCCTAGCGACCGGGTATCGCTTCGTGCACTTGTGGGACGGTAAGGGTCGGTTGAGCAAGGGAGTGATTCTGGTCAAGGTAGATAAGGAGTTGTCGTAGCACAAGGTATTAAGTACTTATATACGTAAATGCATCGTTAAAACTGTATACCTAAAAATAGCTATATCCTACTGTTGCACCGAATTCATCGTGTTACGTATAGACAGGCACAAATCACACACTACCACGGTCGTATAATCAAGGTGTCAATTTAGATCTGAGTTATAGTACCTCAGGTCAACATCATTCCCATCATTATGTAGCAAAAACAAGTCGCTGATTTAGGCACGAAGCCGAGAGCACTTTAGTAGTCGTCGTTACGGTTGGAGGAGCTGTACGAGTCGGAACCACCGGTGCGGCCAGAGGAGCCATACGAGTCGGAGCCACCAGTGCGGCCCGAGGAGCCGTAGGAGCTCGAGTTGTTGTTACCAGAGGAGCCGTAGGAGCTGCTCTTGTTGCCGGAGCCGTAGCTGTCGTCATCGTCGTTGTTGCCGCGACGGCCAGACGAGCTGTTGTTGTTGCCGGACGAGCCGTAGCTGGAAGTGTTGTTGCCCGAGGAGCCATAGCTGGAGGTGTTGTTGCCCGAGGAGCCAAAGCTATCGTCGTCATCGTTGTTGCGACGGCCCGAGGTGTTACCGGAGGAGCCATAGCTAGAGCTGTTGTTGTTGCCGGACGAGCCGTAGCTGGAGGTGTTGTTGCCAGAAGAGCCGAAGCTGTCGTCGTCGTCGTTGTTG
>NW_017387308.1:900285-995565 GCF_001636725.1 Cordyceps fumosorosea ARSEF 2679 | reverse complement strand
GGAGCTGTTGCCAGACGAGCCGTAGGAGTCGGAGCCGCCAGTGCGGCCGGAGGAACCGTAGGAGCTCGAGTTGTTGTTGCCGGACGAGCCATAGCTGGAGGTGTTGTTGCCAGACGAGCCATAGCTGTCGTCATCGTCGTTGTTGCGGCGGCTGGACGAGTTGTTGTTGCCAGAGCCATAGCTGGACGGGTTGTTGTTGCCGGAGCCGTAGCTGGAGCTCTTGTTGGAGGAGCCGAAGCTGTCGTCGTCGTCATTGTTGCGACGGCTAGAGTTGTTTCCGGAGCCGTAGCTGGAGGTGTTGTTACCAGACGAGCCGTAGCTGTCCTGTGAGATGTGTTAGTTATAAGACCACCAGCGGCTGATGAGATGAAGCTCTCATAACGTACGGTGTTGCCTCCGTAGGACTGTCACTCATGTTAGCAGGGTTGTCGCAATAACAGTTGATGAGCTAGACTTACGTTGTCGTCGTTGTCGCGGTAAGACATGATGATTATGTATTGGTGAAAAGGTTTTTGGGAATAATTATTATGAACTTTTAATTGAGGTATGAGCGAATTAACCACGGGAATCAGACGATGAGAGTGTTGGGGGAAACGCAGGTTTATACTACAAGCTACAAAGGTACCTACCACCAAGCTCTCTCTCCCACATCCGAAAAAGCTTCAAGCTACTTGCCTGCTAGGGAAGCCCCTCTCGACCCCTCACGCCATGGGAGATGAGGGATGACGTTTGCCATTCCGTCGGGAGCAGCTGAAAGCTCGCAGCGCGGAGCTACCCACCGAATGGCGACTCCGGGCTAGATGCCGTAATAGCCAGTGTGCGGTGCGTCTATTTTCGGCCAACGACAAAACGAGCTTGTTCCTCTGCAATTGAAAAATATGGATTTTGCCTCGCCTTGCCATCAACACCCCGGCACAGCCGCCCAGGGGGGGGGGGGGGGGGGGGTCGCCCGGTGCCGCGAGCCGGGAAGGGCCGTGCATTTCGCGGGCCATCTGGTGGGCTACAGCTTGCGAGTGGTTCTCAGCGAGAAAGTTGTTGTCTGGTGTGTGCGAAGTAGCTTGGAGGAGAGAGTTGTCGCTAGCTGCAGATCGGAGCTGCGCTAGGAGAAGGGGAGACAACGCGCGGCGCAGCAGCGAAGCTTGTTGAGCTGGCCCAGCGGCCGCCCACGGTGTCAAGGTGTCTGGATGGCATTGGCATCTATGGATCTAGTTAGTGATGCTGCAACTAGTTCAACGATGGCGCAACTGGGGTGAAGCCATTGGCTTGGAAAGGTAGCCTGCACCAGAAGGAGGGTGGGATCTCGCACTGAGTATGGCCTGCTTTTCCGACAACTCAGTACTTGTGCAGAGTCAGTCGCCCTCAGCAGTTCCCCATGTCGAGCTGGGCCAGCTCGTCAAGTTGTGGCTGTGGTGGGATTGGATCGTCTAGACTTTCTAAGGAGGGGTTCGGCCTCGGCGGGGCCGATGCTTGCTTTTGCTGCCGCTGCTGTTGCTGCACATGGGCAGCTCCGTCGCCTTTGGTTGGGTGATTTGCATCTTCGCAGGTCATTCCATGCCAGTCACAATCGTTTGCCAGGGTCTGGCTCTCTGGGGAAAGGAAGCTTTGGGCTCGATTTCGGGGTTTGGATCAAGTCGCGAGCATCTTAGGGGTTGATCGACGAGGGAGGGATTATGTCGTCATGGCTCGAGGTGCTTGCGAAGAGGTAGATTGATAACCTAATAGGCTGGGAGAACTGCGTGATTGGATTGTAATGAGCTTTCTCTCAGGACTGGTGATGAATTATTTTCCAGTTGCTTGGAAACTCGGTGCTGGTGATGCTGAAGAGGGGAGAGGGGTAGCGGGGGCAGCACCAAGGGACTAGGTGGGACATCAGAGCACCCAAGTATGCACCTGCCTCGTACGTTGCTGTCATTTCTACCAGGGTCTTTACCAACATTGCTCCTGCGGCTGCTAGGTTCCTATTGACTGAGAGTTACTCTGGGCAATCATGTATTTGCAGAATCTGCTGTAACTTCCGCGTGCCTTCTTTCCCCTGCAAAGCGTAGCCTGCAGGCTCAAGGGTGCACGCACTGCCAGGGCCGAATACGACGACCTGCTTACCCTGCATACACCGCTGAGCGAGCACAGATGATGCAATGCAACGAACCCCTCGTCACATCGGAAACTATTCATCCCAAATACCTGACTACAGAATCTCGCGCAAAAACTGGTCGGCCTGTGATTAGTCTTTTTGTGCCCCTCTCGTTCCCGCCCTCTCCCTTCTCACCAGGGTCATTAGCTCGCTGCAAACAAGCCTTCATCGCCGAATTCCCGAATCACCGCTCTCACTGTTTTCCACTACAGGAATTGTTCTCTCACAGATGCAACGATGGCATCTGAAGGCCCTCTTTCTCACCAAGCTACAGCGTGATGAGAACAGAATCCCACATCAAACAACATATCGCCTTCTTCCAGTATCATCATGGTATATTCGCTACATTATGCTCACTTCCAGCCACATATCATACAAAGTTTTACCACTCCCTTCCAATCTACAGCTTGCTGCTCTCCGTCGGCATCAGCGCGCCGCTCATCATCGGCACCTCCACCGACCCTCCGCCCAGCACCAGCTCCCGTCCGCCTTTGGTCCCCCACCAGGCCACGCCCATCGCCGACCTCTCTACATCCATCTCGCCGTTGACGAGTATATCCCAGAACCGCTCGCGCACCGGCCGCCGCAGCCGCGGGTCCTCGATCGCATGGAGCGTCCGCGCCGCCACCGCCATCCACTCCTCCACCAGTCCCAGCGGCAGGAACGGGAGCGCGTCCACCAGCGCCAGCACCAGCGCGCTCTGCGCCGACTGTAGCACGCCGCCGCTTTCCGTGGAGGCCGCCTGCGCCGCCTCGGCGTCCTCGGGCGCGAGCGGCGCGGTGGGAGCCTCGGCAATCGCCCCGAGCAGCATTTCGAGCAGCGTCTCCCCGAGAAGCGGCTCCTGCGCCGCGATCGGGAACGGCGGCGACACCATCTGCATCACCGTCTTGAAGGCCACCCGGAACTGCCGCGCGGACATTCGCTGCGGGAACGACTCGAACAGCCGGACAATGTAGAACGGCGCGAGCTGCATCGTCAGCGCGCCGTGCTGCGGGCACGAAAGGACCGACAGCACCGCGCTGTGTGCCGACTCGAAGATGTGCACCATTGTCGGCGACATGGGCCCGTCGAAGTTTAGGTAAGATGTCGCCGGCTTGATAATGAGCGCATCCGCCGCTTCGGTGGTTAGCGCCAGCGGCATGTGCTCCGCGACGTTGAGGAAGTAGAGGTCCAGCGTCCGCTGTAGATGCGCCGACGGGACCGTGAGGCTGTCGGCCGCGACGGGACGACAGTCGCTGAGAAATTTTTCGCAGGCTGCACCGTTCCTGCAAATAATGTCGAGCGATGTAAGATATGTAAACGTGTACACCTGAAAGGCATCATTGCCATTGACCGATGAAATAAAGTAGATGTTGCGCAGAATCTGTAGTGACTTGGCCGCAATGTCCACGGCGACCGCCTCCTGCCGCATGCGCGGGTCCAGCAAGCTCCGCGCCATCACCGCCTGCAGCGTCGCCACGACGGCAAACATCATCTTGCGTAGCACCTGCCAGAGCACCGGCCACGTCGCCTGCAGCGTGTCCGGGTCGAGCTGCGCGGCCGCCATCGCCGGCTCGACCGTGCTCAGGCGGTTCGCGGCCCACGCGTCGAGCAGCCGGTGCGAGAAGCGCAGCAAGTCGTCCTGCGCCTGCATCACGACGTGCGCATCCGCCGCGTGCGCCACCGCAAACGCCAGTATCTTGGCCAGCGGGCCCATGTTGCTCATCACCGGCCGGCGGTCCCTCTCCACCAGCGCGGCGAAGGACGGCGCGTGCTGCGGCCAGCTGCACCGCCCACCCGCACCGTCGACCGCGTGCGTCACGTCGCGCGCCACGTCGCGCAGAAAGAGCCCGTCGTCGCAACCCTCCTCGCGCAGCACGGCCCAGAGCAGGACGGGCAGCAGCGCGCCGCAGTCGAGGCGTGCGCGGTGGTGCTCCGACAGCAGCGGGAAGGCGTAATTGAGCGCGAGGACGACGGCGGCCTCGGCGAGCGGGCCGTCGTCGGCGTGCGTCTGCAGGGCGAGGTTGGCGGCCGTGACGACGGCGGCCTGCAGGGTGCCGCGCAGCGACGGCGACAGCGTGCGGCGCTCATTGGACTCGAAGCCGACGAGCACGCCCGTTAGCACGAGCAGGTGGCGCCAGCGCGGGGAGCGGTCGTCCGCGCCCTGGACAACCGCGCGGGTCCAGTCATCAGGCTTTAGGCCGCCGCTCTCCCGCTGTTGCGGCGGTGGCGGCGGCGGCAGATGATTCTTATTCTTCTTGCGTTCGAGGGCCTCGGCGGCATCTTCGCGGACGCGCAAGGCGGCGCTGTTGTACAGGCTAACGACGCGCAGTGCGTGGGACAGGTCGAAGCCGGGGCGGTGCCAGACGGCGGGCGCGGTCAGCAGCTGCGAGGTGAGGACGCCGAGGTTGAGCGGGTTGGACAGGTGCGTGAGCAGGTGGACGGTGGTGCCGAGGATCTGCTCCGACTTGGCGTCGTCGTGGACGTCCTGGTAGTGCTGCAGGAGCGTGTTGAGGAGCCGGTCTGCGGGCATGGTTGCTGGAATGGTACGGGCGCACTGCCAGGCTTCGCAGGGCTGTTGATTTTTGTTGCTTTGTCGGTGTTTGTCGATGGCAAGTCGAGATGGCCACAGTCGGAGTCGGCTGGGTTCAGATAGGCGGATGCCGAGGTCTGTGGGACCCACCAGCCGTGACATGCGGCAGGGAACTTCAGGAGCTGTTGGCCAGACCCGCCGTTTGCATCCACCATCATCACCATCACGGGCAGAAACGCGAATGCTGCAAAATCGCCATTAACGTACCGAGATTATGCCTTGAAACACCATCCGCCCGCGCCGAACCGTGCCAGCGTCTTCGGCCCGAAACCGCCGCCATGTCGACCCCCCCGCCCGACTACAAGACGCCGCCGTTCCCGTCGCTCAACGTGCACACGCTCTCGGACGAGACGAGCGACAAGATCTACACGCTTTACCACATCAGCGACATCTGGCGCTTCACCGTCGTTTGGACCGTCATCGTCTACGCCGTCTTCCACACGGGCGCCGTCCTGGTCGCGTTCATGACGCACGGCTTCAAGCGGCGCTCGTGGAAGCTGCTGTGGGCGGCGCCGATTGTGTACCTGAGCGTCGCGGGCGTGGAGGCCGTGCTATCTGGGAGCATCGTAGGGCTTATGTAAGTTTCCCAGATCTGCTGGAAGAAGGAGGAGGGGAGCGCAGGCCGTTGCGTTGACGAGGGCTAACTTGGAGCACAGTGTTGGGGCCGTGTACCAGTCGGGCCATTACGAGATGAATACGTGGATCCCGTGTATATGGGGGTTCATCTGCCTGTTGATTCTCTTGATTTCTTCTTTTACGATCCAGGGAGCTCTGTAGGTAGCAGCCCTTGGCCGGGGCGGGGCATTCGGCACGAAACCGCGGCGATACAAGATACGAACTACGATTTTTGCATTAGCGTGCATTGTGTTTGCTTTCTATATGGCTGGGAGTCTTTTCTTCGGACACATGTCTTTGATACCAATCAGATCAATCGCGAACGCAACTCGCCCAGATGCGCTCGAGCAGGAACGCGTTTATCCATTGATCACAACTGAATCGGTGTGAGAATACTCTATTATAATACATTCGATATATAGCCTGACGCTCCTCTTAAAATGCTTACTACTCAATCCACCTGATTTTGCCTTAAATTTCTTTGGCTTCTCAATATCCAATCGCTCTTTGATCATTAGCGTCACAGCCATATTCCCGCCTAACTATTGTTCTCTGCATTGGCGTCACGAGCCCCACTACAGCTCCCCGTTCATTCATCAACAAACAGGCCAGACAAGGCAAAAACCAAAACGTATATCAACCAGCCACTACCACCACCTCCCCTTCGAAATGACCCAATAGCAAGAAAAACCACGCCCCAAACAACGTACTTCTGTTCACAATGGCCCAACCACCACCTCCGCGCCGCCGCCGCCCCTCAGCCGACAGCTCCGACTCCGACTCCGACGCCGCCTCCCCCGGCCCTCTACCCGCCTCCGTCGCCCTCTCCGCGCAGCTCTTCCCCGGCCAAGCTCGCTCCCTCTCCGGCGTCGCCCTGCGCGCCTACTGCCTCGGCCTCGTCTCCTCCACCTCCCTGCTGCTCCTCATCCTCCTCTCTCCCTCCTCGCCCCTGTGGCGGGCGCCCTTCTTCGCCCTCGCCCTCTCCGCCTTCCACTTCCTCGAGTTCTGGGCCACCGCGCGCCGCAACACGCTCGCCGCCACCACCGACAGCTTCCTCCTGACCGCCAACTGGCCCGCCTACGCCGTCGCGCACGCCGCCGCCTTTCTCGAGTGCGTGCTCGTCAACGCTTTCCGCCCCGACCGGCGGTGGGCGGGCAGCACGGTGGTGGTGGTGGTCGGGCTGGTGCTGGTGCTTGTCGGGCAGGCGGTGCGGTCGGCGGCGATGCTGCGCGCGGGGGCGAGCTTCAACCACCAGGTGCAGCTGGCGAGGGCGGAGTCGCACGTGCTGGTGACGGGCGGCGTGTATGCGTGGCTGCGGCACCCGAGCTACTTTGGCTTCTTCTACTGGGGGCTCGGCACGCAGCTCGTCTGCGGCAACGTTGTCTGCTTCTTCGTGTACGCAGTCGTCCTGTGGACCTTCTTCAGCCGCCGCGTGCGCGTCGAGGAGGCCAAGCTGGTCGAGTTCTTCGGCGACGATTACGTTCAGTACCGAAAGCGAGTCGGCACGGGAATGCCGTTCATCTAGGTGCCACGGTGTCGGCGGTTTAAGAAGGATACGGGCTCTTGCAAAAATGGGATAATTGTAATAAAATCATGTACGGTCATGAGGTTTTTCAAACACAAACACAGGCTGGAATTGAATTACTATACCTCTGGCTAAGAAGCGCTTCCATAAATTTGGTGGAAAATCAGAAAAGCAGTCACCATGTCCCAGATGCACCACCTACCTTGTCCCCGAAGGCATGGGCTGGCGGCTGACGCTCCCGTACTTGGCCTGCCAGGCGTAAAAGTACATGAGCGCGGCAAAGGGCTGGCCAAAGATGGTGAAGGAGACCCAGAAGATGGCGTTGCCGAGGACCTTGCCGCCGTTGCCCATCTTCATCTTCTCTAGTGGAGCGGTGAGCGCTATCAGGGGCAGCTGCAGGAACATGCCGAGGAAGGCGACGCCGATGATGTTGTGCGTGGGGACGCCGACGAGGACCTCGTGCAGGACGGCGGAGACGAAGAAGACGGCGAGGCTGGCGGTCGACGGCTTCCAGCCGCGGCCGAGCAGGGGCATGTAGACGTGGCGCTTGAAGTAGGTGTAGACGGGGCGGTTCCAGGTGCGCCAGTAGGCGCCGAGGCTCTCGCTGTTCCACCAGTCGTCGTAGAAGAAGCGGTCGCCGAAGCGGGTGACCTCGGCGAGCGCGTTGAGGAACGACTGGAAGATGGCGAAGAAGCCCGCGAGCCAGATGACGAGCGAGATGGTGGACAGCTTCAGCAGGCGCTCGAGGATGCTAAAGAGGTCGAGCGAGGCAATCTTGTCGAGCGAGTTGCGCAGCAGCGGCGCCGCGTACTGCGCGCTCGCGACCCAGATGAAGACGGACAGGCAAAAGACCTCGCCGAGGCGTTTGGCGACGAAGACCCAACGAACGCGGTCGGTGCGCGGGTACACGGGCTGGTAGACGAGCGTCGGCGCCCACCAAAAGTACGACATGTTGCTGACGGTGATGTTCTCCGGGTACGGACACGCCTTGTACAGCTCCGGCACCGACTCGCCCTGCACCGGGTGCAGGTAGGCGTGGCGCAGGTCGCGGTTGGTGAAGGCGTACGAGGTCGTCTTGAGCCAGACGATGAGGGCGTGCGTCTCGGCGACGGTGCCGACGAACGGGTGGTGCACGTAGAAGTAGACGACGAAGGTGGTGAGGGCGAGGGCGAGGGTGATGTTGATCATGTGCGCCCAGGCGACGACGATCCAGATGTTGTGGAACTTGCGACGGTCACGGTCCGACGGGCCGGTAGCGGTAGCGGTGGTGTTGTTTGTCGTGGTGCTGCCGCCAAGGGTACGGCGGCGGGATCGGATAGCTTGTCGTGCGGCGGCGAGCTCGATGAGGTAGGCGATGAGCAGGTGGCAGGGGATGAGGCAGAAGAGGCCAAGGCCGACGAGGACATCGTGGCGGCGAAAGTCGTGGCATTTGAGGCAGATGAGGACGCCATACTGGATAGTGTCAGCGAGCGAATTCAATTGACCTCTTTTCTCCTCTCGTCTGTACTAAATACCTTTTGAATATTTTCAATCATCAATCGCACATTGCCAACCACTGGGAGCAACGAGGCGTTAGTGAGGGGCACCACAAGGGCAGCCGCATGTCTCACGTCATACATGGGCGGCTCGTCACGGGCTCGCACAATGCACAACGTGAGCAGCAGCGAGGTTGTCGATCTCAAACCTACCGAGAACAATGACCATGAGGTTGCGGAAACCCAGGAAGCTGGGGGATGCCGTGGAGTCATGGCTCAGGCAGGACGGGCGGACGAGGGAGTGAGTGGCCTCGACGTGGCGATACTTAGGCGGCTGTCTGCGCGACGGCTCCCTTTGCTTCTGCTGCTGCTCCTGCTGCTCGTCGGATTGCTGCCGCGTTTTCTTGGACGCAGCGTTGCTTGTCGATCGGCGCTTCTTTGTCAACACAACGGGCGGCGAGGTTGCCACGCCGGTCGTCGTGGCGTCGGACATGGCTGGTGGTACGGGGGAGGGGTAAGCTGGGACAAACGGAGATGGCGATGATGATGCTGATGATGATAATGATGATGAGGGATCTAAATATGAAAAGAAACAAGGGAGACGGATAAGGGAAAATGGTGGCGGCCAGCCAAGGGAAGAAGCTTGGAACAAGGCGGCGCTAGCAAAAAAGAGGTGCTGCAGCTAGGAGAGCTTCTTGGTGTGAAGCGAAGCTGGAAGCTATCGCTATCGCCAAAGTACCCACTGAACCGAGTCTTAGCATGCGTGACGCTATAGATAGCCAGGGCGTAACTTGGGCGGGTGATTATCTATGTAAGTCTTTCACTTTTGCAATTTCTTTGTTCTTTCTTTTCTTTCTCTCTTCCATGTTTCATTACTTTCCTTTTCTTATTTTGACATTCATTGCGCGGCTTCAAGAACAGTCAATACCGTCCTGCCACAGCAAACCGGACCCCCCAGCCACGCCAAAGCCCGCCCGCGCCACGACCCGCTCGCCGGTGAGGTCTGGGCCCGCCGCCGCCGAACACACCGGGAGCACATGTGAGATCAATTTGAGATGGCATTTGAAACGATGCTATTAAAACGAAAAATAAAAGACGATGTGTCACCGTCATACTTTCTAATCTCAATCCTAGAAAAATTCGTCCCACAATGTTCTCGTTTTTGCGGCGCCAGCCCTGAAAGTTCTCGCTCTAACGTTACCTGCAGCCTCGTCCGCCACAAACGGCCAT
Source organism: Cordyceps fumosorosea ARSEF 2679 (assembly GCF_001636725.1). Classification (NCBI taxonomy): domain Eukaryota; kingdom Fungi; phylum Ascomycota; class Sordariomycetes; order Hypocreales; family Cordycipitaceae; genus Cordyceps; species Cordyceps fumosorosea. The sequence goes on along the minus strand of NW_017387308.1, from coordinate 986,017 downwards.
CGACCTCGATTCGGCACACACACGCTCTGCGGGTCATTTTTCTGCTTGCCTCAATTTCTTCGTCTTTTTTTTTCTTCTCCATTTCGGCTGCTTTTTTTAGTCGCTCGGCCGTTAGCGGTTCCTCCGCCCGCGCGCCACCGATCCGTCTCGTCTCCCAAAAGCTGAAAGTAAATCACCGACCCTTGTCAATGTCATCCACCGGAATTCCAGCCCGAAGCACATGTCAAATCTGACGGCGAAGATTCTGCATCTTAAATTCTGCAAGGGGGCCGCACACCGGGTGTTTCCGATACTGCCCCGGTCAGTGTAGTGCAGACGCTCCTCGGTCACCTTGCTGTGCTTTGTGCGCAATGGTGACAGAAGAGTCCACGAGACGCTGGGAACTAGGCACCTAATAATGTTCATTCGCCTCAACTATAGTTGAACGGCCGAGGCTAGTTAGCCCCTCAGAAGGCTCGAATTCGAATTGACTTGCACCAACGGTTGTACCTAACTAGTCAGTTGGTATGTAATTCGCGAGTGTAGCGTGCCTGACGTCGTATTACTGCATAACACGCGTTAATTGACTGCAGTATGGCTGCTAGATTATTGGCACACTGCATATACAACCATATATGTCACAACACACTGTAATAACACCATCATGTATACACGGTGATTATCATTAAAGCCTGTCTTGGGTGCATAGTCCCAGCAGACAACTCGTCACTATCCTAGGTGGCTTCACACCACTACACAGAAAAAGACAGACTTTTTTGCCATCTGCCGCAAGCAGTCGTAAGGAGCCATTTATAGTAGAGCAACGGCGACGGCGACAGCCGCGATGGCGCCGCCAGCGACACGACCGGCACCAGCGGTGACGGGCTGGCTGGTGGTCGGGTTGGTGGCCGTGACGGAGGGCACGATGCCGGTGCCGGTGGCCACGCCGCTGGAGACGGGGACCGCGGCGCTGCTGCTGCTAGGGGCAGAGGGGGCCGGGGCGGGGACGCCGGTGCCGCTGGCGCTGGGGGGGACAACGCCGCCGCCACCGGGGTTGATGGGAGTGCCCGAGGGCAGCGGGTTGGACGAGGCCGGGTTGGGCACAGGCTCCTCGCAGCTGACGGTGCTGACGGTGCTGGCGGGCTCCGGCTGGGCGGAGGGCGGCGGCTGGGGGGCACCGGTGGGCTGGGGCTGGGCAGACGACTGCGGCTGGGGCTGGGCAGACGACTGCGGCTGGGGCTGGGCAGACGACTGCGGCTGGGGCTGGGCAGACGACTGCGGCTGGGGCTGGGCAGACGACTGCGGCTGGGGCTGGGCAGACGACTGCGGCTGGGGCTGGGCAGACGACTGCGGCTGGGGCTGGGCAGACGACTGCGGCTGGGGCTGGGCAGACGACTGCGGCTGGGGCTGGGCAGACGACTGCGGCTGGGGAGCGCCGGTAGGCTGGCCCGCGGGCTGGGTGCCGACCTGGACCTGGCCGTCGCCAATCTGAGAGACGGGGGCGCCGACGTCGGCGGCAACGGCGAGGGCTAGAGGGGAGGTGGTGTTAGTAGCTGCAAAGGCCGCAATGGGGTGGTGGCAAAGACTTACAGGCCAGAGCGGTAGCGATGGTGAGGAACTTCATTTTGGCAGAGGGTATCACTTGAGAGAAAACGAGTGTGTTTAACGAAGTAGATGGAAAGAGGAAAGGAAGAGAAACAGGAACGGACGAGACGGATGGAGGAGCAGACTATATAAACTTGCAAATAAACTGGGTAGGCAGGTCACAACGCATACCGCGTCACAATGGATGAATGGATAATGGGCGGAGGAGAGCGAACGTCCAGGTACAAAGTTCGCGTAAAAGTAACAAAGCAGACAAATAACAAACGAACTAGAACAGGAGAGAGATGCGTCGATGATTCGTCGGCTGCATGAGCAGGGCAGCAAAACTAGCCACACCTCGAAACTTGATCGGCAATGCGACATACCAAGGTGCCGCCGAGCCGGCGGAGGCGAAAGGGGAGGCGGACGGGGGGGCCGTGGGTCGTCCATCCCACTCCCGATTGTCAATTCTGGACTGTCCGAGCCAATCAGGCCGCTGGTGCGCTTCGTCATGGACTGCCCATCGTTCGCGATCGTCCTTCTCCATCTGGTAGGTTCCCCCCGCGATCCCTCCTGTTCTGTAACAAAGGGGGGGGGGATTGTCAATGTGTCTCCTGTTTTTTTCTTATTGTGGCTTTCGGTCGAGAATCTTTCAGCTGATGATCAGGAAGAGAACAAGGAAAATAGCAACAGCGGCACACGATCCTTTGCCGTCCCGGTGTCTCTCCTGCAAGGCACACCCAGGATAGCCGGCGACGGGAAGGATGTTGTCGCCACCAACATTTACAGTTGCGCCGCTAACCGCTAGAAATGGCTCAGACAACGCATCGGCTCACTAAATCATAGGTTCCTTTTTTAGCTTTTCTGGTAAGTAGTTAGGGGAAAGATTCTGCGTGCCTGCCTGAGTGCCTGACTATCCTTACCGAAAGCAAGCGCTGAGCCCTCTCCACTCTCGACAAACTCAAAGCTCCCTTTTTGTCTCCCCTCCTTTTCGGAGTATTGGAACAAGACGGAAAACTGCTCAATTGATTTACTCATCGACCTGTCAGTGTGATGTGGGGGAATGACCGAGCTGAGCGTCGCCCATCCCACCCAGCCGCGCATTTCCAAGTCTCTCGAGTCAAGCACTCAGCGGAGCACTGTGCAGTGCAGCTGTCTTGCAGGTGGCAAGATGGGCGCGCAGCTGCATTTCCTGTTCTCCTGCATGGTCTATCTGTTTGCGCTCAGCACACCCTCGTGCAGGTGATTGTCTTTGTCTCTAGACTCCCCCCTTCACTGTTCGCATGTGAGGGCCGGGCAGGCCTCCCAGCCATCCCACCAAGTCAATGTCAAATCCCAAAAGATAAATAGATGCCAGCATCGAGGTTAAGAATTGGCCATGCCGTGGGATGACCATTTTTCTCCAATTTGACCATATAGGATTGACCATGTTAAACTACATCTTCCATCATCCTCGGGGTGCTTTCCGCGAGTTCCGCACTCCACGGCCGATGCAACGGCTTGGCATGAACCGGGCGCTCAATTTATCGTCAACATTGAACTCTAGAATCGTTGGCAAACTTATGCATAACCTCCCAGACCCTTTTTATTTCCAAGGCTTAGAAATCCAATCACGATGGCGTGCCGGCTCATCTACGTTGCGCAGTCAACTGCGGGCAGCACACCTACCCTGTTCTCCAACTGTCCGATTGTGATATAGTTACCTGCGGCCAATTTATCTGAAGTAAAGATAAGATTATAAAATCTCTATGACAACTTGCTGAACGGTATTTTCAACTGAAATGAATGTTAATGCCGATATGGCGATGATGTCTGCAGTTGAGCTGCGGTATGGGGTTGTCTAGAATGTATAGTTACAACGTAGCTTCCCCGCACCAGCAGTATGTTGCACCCTCAGCAACAGCTGGACCGTCACCGTTGTGAAACTTGTGTCATCAATGCCGGGCCCCTCGACGCCAGTCGTTTGCACTGGATTGAGTAAGAACTGCAATGGAACCTACGAAAGGGGTAACACAGCTCACGAGCGCGGGCATGCGCAGAGGTAGGACCATCGCCCAACGCCGACTGGCTCAACGACCAGCTCGCCATCTTCGTCCGCCGGGACAAGCGCCGCGCGCTCTTCCTCGAGTCGGTACAGCAAGGCATCATCCTGTACGAGGGCGACAATCTGCTCGTCTACGCGGGCCGCCTCGACTGGGCGCTGGAGCGCAAGGTGCGGCGCGTCGCGCACGCGAAGGACCGCCGGCGGGATAAGAACGTCGACACGACGGACGCGGCGGCCATCATCAAGCTGATGACGAGCCGCGACGAGTACGACACCCCGCTGACGTTTGAATTCGGGTTTGACGTTCCACCGAGTGACGAGGCCATCCGGCAGGTGGCGAGGTACTATAAAGAAACGTACGGCGACGGCGGAATCACGGAGGAGTGAGTGGGCATCGCACAGCTCATGAGATAAAACAGAGGAATAACCGCCAGATGGGTATCGATTCGAAACAAATGCTGCCGCTTATGCAGAATAATACAGAATTTGCCTCCCAAGGCATCAAATGCTACCGCTCATGCAGAATAATACAGACATTACCGTCCAGGGCATTATGTCAAACCAAATGCTGCCGCTCATGCAGAGAACACGACACTGAGGCCGAAAACAGGCCGCCGCTATACAGAGTAGAAGTCTCCGGTGGCTATGTAAATGTTGCGCCGGTGAAACGGACTGTCCATGTACGTGGTGCTTCGGCCGAGGAGCAGCTTCTCCGGGAGCGCTCCTGCCGTCGCCGTCCACGACGGACAAGTCTCTGGCGACGCTGGCGGCGGTTCCTTGTAGACGTTTGTGAACGGGGGGTCATCCCGCCGCAAGCCCAGGTTCAGCCGCCAATTGAAGCACTCCACCAGCGTCTCGACCGTCGCCGCCAGGACCGCGTATTGCTCCTCCCCGCCACGCCGCGCCTCCGGATCCGGGATGTCCGCCAACGCCCAGGCCGCCTGGCGCCAAAAGTACTGCGTCTCCGAGGCGATCAGCTCGCCGTCGCGCGCGCACACCGCCTCGGGGCGGGCGGGCGCGCGGCGGCAAACTTCCACGTCGGGAACGGCCACAGCAGCGCGAGGACGAAGAGGAGGGCGCCGCGGGGCGGCGGCGGGTGCCGGAGGGAGCGCGCGTACCGCACGGAGCGACGCAGGCCGAGGGGCGACTGCGTGGGGAGGAGACGGCGACGAAGCTTGATGAGCGGCCAGCGGTACTTGAGGGGCAGGTAGCGAAAGTTCCACAGGTAGGCGGCGATGGCCCTCAGACGGTCCATGGGTTGGGATGGGGGGTTGTGGGAGATGATGGGTCGGTGGCAGACTGTTGTGGAAGTTTGTGGAAGGTGATGGCCAACAGGGTCAAGTGGTGATGTTGAGCAACGTGTCTCGCGTTTCGCATTTGGACGGGTCCACGTGATTAATGCTGGAAATTGTTGGGCATCTAGCCACCAGCAATTTCTTTCAAAATTCCATGTTAATTGTTTTTGCTAGTATAAAGACACAGTTTAAAGTATTTGTGGCTAATGGTGCGTTGCACGGTGAGGAGTGCATCCCCTCACTCCTACATCGCCTCCTTTCTAGACTAGCTGACAGCTTACCTCTGCGTAACTCTCAGGCAACTAAGACAAATGGCATACTAAGTTGGGCAGCGACTGATGCTGTGGTGGATGACCTACTTGGCACCAGGTTTGTAGGTGCAAAACACGTCAACTTGCGGCAAAAAGAACGAATTTTTAAAGGCTAGAGAAAATTAAAATCCAAAGAATTATAAAAATTAAGCAAGTCATGCCAAGTCTACCAAGCAGAAGAATAATACAAAAGACTTTGTAAGGCAGGTGCAGCTTTCAGGTTCTTATCACCTTTGTGACTGACTACTAACTACATTAGGAGCTCTGGTGAAATCCCCCCTCCATCATCCATAATCCAACATCCATCCATCACCCATATCCACCCTGCCTTCAACCACCAACCGCCATCAACTATTCAAAAATCACCACCCACATAGGGACGATACCATGTCCTCCAGCAGAGAACGCCGCATTGTCAAAGAGCTGGCCGACATCAATGCCGATCAGGAAAAGACCCGCGTGTATGCTGCGCCCCATGACGGCGTCTCCCTGAGCACCCTTGATGGCAAATTCCAGGGTCCTCCCGACACGCCCTACGAAGGCGGCATCTACGAAGTCTTCATTGAGCTACCCGATGAGTACCCCTTCAAGCCCCCAGAGATAAAATTCAAGACCCCGATCTGGCACCCCAACATCTCCTCTCAAAGTGTACGTCCGTTTTCTTTCCACCTTCATTTTTTTCCTCGCTTCGCTCGACGCGGGGGCTTGTTGTCGCCATGTTTCTTGTTTGTCGCAAGGACGAGCAAGACTCGCATTTTCTCGAGCATGCGAGATGATCAAGGATCTTAGACGACTCTTGCTAACCAGGGATGGGTAAAAATCTAGGGCGCAATCTGCCTCGACACTCTCCGAACGGCTTGGTCTCCAGTTCAGACAATCAAGACGACGCTGCTCTCCCTACGGGCGCTCCTCGAATCCCCCAACCCGAATGACCCCCAAGATGCCGTGGTCGCCCGCGAGATGCTGTACGAGCCCGCCAAGTTCGCTTTCAATGCCCACTCATGGGCCGTCAAACACGCCGGCGCGACGCTTAGCGATAAGTTCACCCACGACCTCTCGGCGCCACCCCCCTCGGCCCCTCCTGCGGCGAAGGAGCTTGAGTGCGTAATACCCCCGGGCTTCCTTTCCCGGCAGGCTTGCTGCTCTCACAGCTGAAAAGGAACCCCCTCCCCTGACTAACCACTTGTCTGCAGATCTGGCGAGTTCAACCCGCGCCTTGTCGACAGGTTTGCGGATATGGGCCTCCCCAGACAAACCATCATCTCAGCGTTTCGGGATGTTGGCGTGCCGAGCCATCGTGCTAACCCGTCCTACGAACCCGATGGAGGGGTTATTGACGCCGTGGTGCAGCGGGTATTCGCCACGCAATAGTCTCCCTCGCATCGAATGACTGTGATGACCGCTTCTCTCTTACTCAAAGTTTTATTGATGCATTGATTTGGAGTTTTATCCTTACTTTTTTTGCCTTTCGCTTTTTTTTTTTTTCATTTTCATACCACGGGAGCCGACTTTACAATGGCAAACAGTCACATACTTTGATATACAACTTGCTACTTGCTATTCGTGACACAATCCCAATTGTATAACCCTTCAACTATTAGAAAGGAGTTGGTAAGACTGATGAAATGCTGGAAAAGACGTCGATTCTCTTTGGCGATATGACGCTGCACATGCGTAGCACTCGAGCGGATAGCGGTTAGTGTCTGGCACAGGTAGTCGGCTTGCAGTAGTGGCGTATATTCTACATTGCTTGTTGTTTATATGCTGACCTATCGCTAGGCAAGGTTTCTTGATGGCTGCATGGCATAGTCATATGTCTCTGTTGAAGCATGAAGGCGGGGTCAGGCTGACAAAAGGCTGCTCAGCTGTTCGCTTCCGCAGTCTGCCTGGATGTACCTCCAGCCGCTCTCCCCTCACCGCGAGGATAAGGCCCAAGGCTCTGACATCATCTTCTTCCCTGCTGCCCAACATCGTCCGACGTGGTTTGCACCGACCGCAATACCGTTTGACTGAAAGAGACGCAATATTCGACTCGACTTGCAACGACCCTGCGGCCGAGCCAGCTTTCTGCCTTTGCCATGATGTCCCTCAACGGTGCCAGCACGAGCCGAGAGCCTGCTGATGGTACGGGCCTGATGGCTAGGACTTCAAGAAGGAACCCGACACTTTCGCACAGAGACTACACCATTGGATGGATCTGCGCCCTGTCGATAGAGATGGCCGCAGCAGAAGCCATGTTGGATGTCCTACACAATGCACTGCCCAGGGCCGAAAACGATACCAATACCTACACGCTAGGGAGCATTCTGGCGGATGACGTCGCCCACAACGTTGTCGTTACGTGTCTCCCATCCGGGTATTACGGCAACAACAACGCGGCGGCCGTTACGAGCAATCTACGCCGCACCTTTCCCTCTGCTCGCCTCTGTTTGATGGTAGGCATTGGTGGCGGGGTCCCAGGCACAGCTGACATCCGACTCGGCGATGTTGTTGTTAGCGAAGGGGTACTACAATACGACTTAGGAAAACTTCTTGATGGTGGCCATTTTATGCGAACAGGTAGTCTGAAAAGCCCGCCACATGAGCTGCTGACGGCCGTTACTAAACTGCGAGCGAAATATGAGCTGGGCCTTGACCAAATTGACATGATTCTTTCCGGGATGCTGAAGCGACACTCGACCATGACACAGTATATCCGTCATCACTTACTACGAGATCGGTTATTCGAAAGTACATACAGTCACGTTCAATTAAACGGCCACTGGACAGATGACTGTGAGCTTTGCGATGAGTCCATGTTGGTAACGAGACCGCATCGAGCGAATTCTAACCCAATCATCCACTACGGGACTATCGCTTCTGGAAATCAAGTCATGAAAAATGGCAAGACGAGTACTGAAGTAGCACATGAGCTGGGTGCTCTATGCTTTGAGATGGAGGGTGCAAGCGTGATGGATGGCTTTTCCGGGCTGGTTATTCGTGGAATTTCTGACTACTCCGACTCCCATAAAAATAAGAAATGGCAAAGGGTTGCTGCTGCCACCGCGGCGGCTTACGCGAAGGAGCTCCTTCTAACTCTGCCTTCGGACACCTGCGCCCCGCTGCTAATGGTTTCGATTACCGCTGTCGATGCTGGTGAGAAGAGCTGCAGAATTCGTTCATCCTTTCCACCCCACTAACATCGATTCAATTACCAGAACGTCACAAAACTCTTTTAAATTCTTTGAAGTTTGAGCAAATCAATGCTCGACGTTCCAACATCAAGCCAAAGTCTTTGACAACGTGTCAATGGCTGTTGACGCACCCAAATTACCTGGACTGGCTGCACTCTAGCCAAGTTAACAAACATCATGGCTTTCTATGGATACAAGGAGGACCCGGCACGGGAAAGTCAACGATTATGAAGTTTGCTCACGAGAAAGCAACCAAGGACCGAGAAAAAGTGACCATCTCCTTCTTCTTCAACGCACGAGGCGGAGAATTAGAGCGTTCCACTCCAGGCATGTATCGCTCTCTTCTGTTCCAGCTCCTGACGGCGCTGCCAAGCCTTTGCGTGGTATTTGATGAGCTCGAGCACAAGGACACTCTCGATGAACTTCACGCAGCTACTTCAAGCAATGAAAACCCAGTATGGATGCTCGGGGTGCTCCAAGATTTGCTGCGAAGTGCACTGGCTAAGCTTAATCAAAAGCGTCTGACAATCTTCGTTGATGCTCTTGACGAGTGTGCTCCGAATGAAGTGGAAGGACTGGTCGAGTTTTTTGAATATCTCGGAGAAGACGCTGTACAGAGCAACTCGAAGCTTAGTATCTTGTTTTCTAGCCGTTACTATCCACAACTCGACGTCACCTATGGCCTCAAAATTTACCTAGAGGATGAAGACGGCCATGAAAAGGACATTGCCATGTACGTACGAATCAAGCTCAAAATCGGCCAGACCAAAACTGCCAAGGAAGTCAAAGCACAGATTCAGAAAAAAGCAAAAGGCATCTTCATGTGGGTCGTCTTGGTTGTTGGCATCCTCAACTCTGAATACCTTGGTGGCCGTATATTTGAGGTGAAAAAGAAGCTTGACGCTCTTCCAGCTAAACTGAGCGAGCTGTTCAAAGAAATTCTGTTAAGAGATCAGACAAATTTCGATGACTTGAAGCTTTGTATACGGTGGATTTTGTTTGCGAGACGTCCACTGCAACTCGAAGAGTATTATTTCGCGGTCGTATCTGGGCTCCACCCAGACGCATTGCAGGAGTGGGATTCAAAGGAGGTTACTCTGGATGACATGAGACGATTTGTCATATGTTCTTCGAAGGGACTTGCAGAGACAACAGAATCCAGGCCCCAAACAGTCCAGTTCATCCACGAGTCAGTGCGAGTTTTTTTTCTCGGGGATGGTCTGCAGGAGTTGTGGCCTGATCTTGCCGCGACAGACTTCGCGAGCGTTAGCCATGACCAACTTCGCCAATGCTGTGATATCTACTTGAAGCAAAGCTTGGATAGCATGATTACACAAGATCTATTACGTCTGTCTAACGGGTATTTACCATTGGATTACTGGGAAAATGAGGCGAAGCGTGACACTCTATCAGCCAATTTTCCGTTTCTAGAGTACTCAACCTCCCATACTCTCTACCACGCGAACGCTGCAGCCAGAGCGATTCCACAGGAATTGTTCTTGAAGAACTTCCCCGTCGAAGCTTGGGTTTCGCTCCATAACCTCTTCACTCTTCCTCGACTCTCCCGCTATATGCCTGAAAGGGGTCTTCTTTCCATTGTTGTGGAGAGTAATTTCGCGCAACTGATCAAGTGTATGTTACGACTTGACCCGAGAAGCGAAATCACCCTGCGCGACCGAGAATGGGCGTATCGTGCGGCTGTTGCTGCAGACTGGTGCCGATGTGAAGGCAATCTGCTGGGATGACGGGATCACTAGCCCAAGTCAGTAGCAACACGGAAGCGTCAATGATAAGCTGGGTTGTGACGGGAGGAAGTCAAGCTTGTGCCGGTACGCGTTGGACAGTTGGGCGTCTGGGTGGTGGTAGAGCAGGACCTCGAGAGTGAACGTGTCACTTAGTGTGCGAACGAGACTGTTTTTTGGTGGCGAGTCTCCTCAGAGCTTCTACAGATTGCTTCTTGCAGTTTTGGTCTTCTCTCTTGTTCATCGACCTGGGGGTTGCGTGAACTGAATTTGCATAGATCCACGCGACACTGCTTCGCTTCCGAGAGCAAATCGGTCGTACTGTTTGAAAATGACCGGTCACGACTTTGCAAAGAAACTTGGCAGAGATTTGAAACAGCTTCGAGCCAGTCGATCAACCAGTCTCTTCCGACCACGGGATCGTTCTCCCTGCCTTGAGACGGGACTAGCACTGCCTCAACCAATTCAGCGATATGCCGTCTGAACTAGCATACGTAGCAGATTCGGGCAGGAGGTTGCATGAGATCGAGTCTCTCCAGAGTTGTATCTTACTGGCTGACCCGGCGTCAAGGGGCTGCTCGATAGCACACGATAGGAATATCCAGCACAACTACGCCTTATTAGTCGCCCTTTATACTAACTGTGAACAAGCTGACGATAGAAATACCTTGCAGCATCCGGTGTGTGTGAGAGCACTGCATATGAATTTCAAGTCGATTGAAGATCTGTTGAAGGTTTCAACGACTTGTCTTAGCTCATGTTTGTGTGGAGGACCATGTGGCCGCACAGGTACACGCCGGCGAGGTCGATCATCTCGCCACGGCCTGCCAAACACTATTTGGGACTCTCAATTCAAATGAGCAACCTATTCTGGAATTCAGACGGGTGATGAGAAAAAAACCCTGACTTGAAAACACGAGCAGCAAAGCGCTAACTTGCACCAGCAGAGGGCAGGGTGGGCGCTCCGCCGGGGGGCTGGAAGCTGCATTCTCAGCTTTCCAAATTTACATCAACTGCGAGCAAAGTGTGTGTGCCTTGATAGGTTATAGCTGAGGGGGGGGGGGGGTGGTTTAGCAATAAACATGCAGTTCTTGGCGTCAGCCACTGGCCATCAAGGTTGCCAGCTCCATCACAAATGGCACCTTTGATTTTAAGCTTAAACTTGGGCTGTAGAAGAGAAGGCAGTCCTGGTAGAATTTCTACAGCGTGCATTACACTCCGCCTGGGTTATTAAAGAGCTTGTTTGTTCCATCGTGGGTTGTGGAAAAAAGTTGAAAACGAGGAGGCAACGCAACATCTTCCTCAAGCAAGACAGAGACGAGATGCTTGTTGGGTGGAATGCGACGGCCGAGTGAGTGGATCGGGCTGGCAATAAAAGCATGCATGTAAATCAGCAGCCATCGACGCCAAGAATCCAGCTCCATCTTCCGAAAATATCACGGTCTACACCCTCTTCGCGGGCACCAGGCACAAGTTCCAACATTCTGCCCACCACCATGCAGACTGGACAAGAACCGAAAGCAACACAAAGAGGCGATAGAAGCCTGCATCTTATAGGTCCTGCTTTGATTGCAGTAGCTGGTGCTCCATCGTGGCGACTTGCATGATTCAAAGAAACGTTGGATTGGGTGCGGAACAAACCACAAAGGTTCTCACGAGGCGTCCTTGGCAAGCGCAGGTTTCCTGCAGGTCTATCGTTTCCGTACAAAGGAACCGAGTGGCTGAACGGGAGAGAGAGCCCCATCGCATAATGACAAGCAGAAAGATCCGAGCTTGGTCCGTTGTTGCGGCGAGGGTATAAAAGCACGTCGTCGTCGGGTCACGGCTGGGCCTGCCCTCCCCTTCCAACTTGCACGCTTCATCCCATCAATTACCCAACCCTTCGTTTTTGATCCCAGACACTTTTCAAGATGCAGTTCAAGTCGCTCGCTTACGTCCTGCTCGGACAGTCGGCCCTCGTGGCCGCCCAGTCGGCGACCACCACGGCGCCCGCCGCCTCGGCCACCTGCGAGCCGCACGAGGACCACTGGCACTGCCCGGCCGGCGTGCCGCAGCCGTCGCTGAACCCGGACGGCTCCGTCAACACCAAGGCCACCCAGGGCGCCGGCGGCAGCGCGACCGCCTCCGCCACCGCGAGCAGCCACGACCATGATCACGACCACGACCACGATCATGACACCACCCCCGCGGCCTCGGCCAGCGGCAGCGCTGCCACCGGTTCCACCACCCTGGCCACCACCACCGTCGCCACGGGGCCCAACGGCTGCACGCCGCACAACGACCACTGGCACTGCCCCTCCGGCGTCCCCAAGCCCACCACGCCGCCCCCGGGCTACACCCCCAAGTCCACGTCGGCGGCCTCGAGCGTCTCCGGCGGCGCGTCCCCAAGCGCCACCGCCTCGAGCACTCCCACCACCGGCGCCGCCGGTCGCGCCGGCCCGCTCGGCATCTCCGTCGTCGTCGGCGGCAGCCTCCTCCTCGGAGCTCTGTTCCTGTAAGCGCAGAGTGTAAACAGAAGTGTTGGGTGGCGGTTGCTTTCGCCTTTGAAAATGTCCACACAAGTCAGAAAAAGGTTCGGCTCAGAAGAGGGCTATCGTAATCACATGGGAAATGGAAAAGGGTGGCGGATCACACTAATGTACATGGCTGCGTGTTGTATAAATAGACCATGACGATAGCAGAATGCGAAGCACCAAGTCACTTGTCACACCTTGCGGAAGAGGGAAAACGTGCAACGGCCGTGGTGTAGCGGACACGGGGACAATTAGTCTTGGACTCGACAAGTCGGGCCAGGACGTGCCGATACATGCACGATGGGAGTGTCGTGCACCGGATCATGCCGGCTGCGACACAGCGGCAAACGGTCGAGGGCAGTCTTGGCTGGAGTAGTTCGTGAGCCTTGTCAGGGGAAGCTCGTTCCGGGAGGAGGTGATGTCACCGGAGAGGGAGCCTCAGGGGCGACGCGTAGCTTGAGGGTGGGTGGTGACTCTGGTGAGTCGGTGGTTGGTTGTCGAGTCACGGACCATGATGGGTCACGGGTCGTGGTGGGATGAGCAGGCTGCGGCGCGTATGGGCGTGAGTGCTTTTGCAGAAGGAGTCGACGAGTGCAGAGAGGGAAAGACCTGGTAGGTGCTAGTAAGCCGGGAGAATTGACAGCAAATGTAATGACATGTGCAGGTCAAGTGAAAGACGAGTGTCGTGATGCTGGCAGAAGTTGCCAGTGGGAGGTCCTGACTTGACCCACAGAGGTACAAACGAGGTTATCCAAGAGAGAAACGACTAGGAACACGAAGAACAGAGGTGGATGGGAAATGAAAAATAAATAAAATTCTTAGAATTTTAGGATCTCAAAATACAGAGACGAGGAAATATTTCCTCCAAAGAATTAATGCTAAAACGGAAACACGTCTCCTTGATGCAAGGGTCTCCTCCACCAATCCGCACGGTTTTTTCTCCATGTGGCTCAGCCGTATGGCTCAACGTGGCTCAGCCATGCAACTTTTTTTGCTAGCTACCCCAAACTTGCAACCTCTCAACCTCGACGACCACCAAACAAGCCACATGAACTAGGTACGCTCCCGTGAGCACCAACAGCACAAAGCCCTACCACCAAGCATCCTCCCGGCTGACTTGCTCTGACACACAGGCAGCAACACGAGCACCAACTGCAGAGTCACACTGCTGCTCGCTCCCGACTTCCCGCCAAACCACCAGGTCCTCCTCCTGCTGCCTCCTGTTCTCCTATAAAATCATTTGACCTGCCGCCCTCCCGTCGAGGAGCCCGCCCACCCAACATGTCCAAGCAATCCATCGCCATGATCGCCGCTCTGAGTGCCGGAGGCGGCGCTGCCCTTACCGCCGCCGTCTACTCGCTCCGCTCCAAGCCCGAACAAGCATCACAACTCCAACAGCCACCGCAACAACAACTCCCACCCACCGCGACCCTCCCCGGCGCCTACCCGCAACCACCCCTCCCCTCCGCCCTCCCCACCGCCGGCCTCACCACGCCGGCCTCGCCCGTCAACCCGTCCGGCCTGTTCGAGTACGGCTTCCCCGGCCCCGTCGCCGACCTCGCCGCGCGCTCCGCCCTCGTCTCCAGCTACGACCGCCGCACGCGCAACCCGCACTGGGTCGCCGAGCACATCACCCCCGCCTCCCTCGCCCTCCGCGATGCCGACCGCAAGCACTCCTCCTTCCTCGAGGACCCCTCCGTCCCCGCCCACTTCCGCGCGCGCCTCGCCGACTACCACCGCAGCGGCTACGACCGCGGCCACCAGGTGCCCGCCGCCGACGCCAAGTGGTCCCAGCGCGCCATGGACGACACCTTTTACCTGACCAACATGTGCCCGCAGGTCGGCGAGGGCTTCAACCGCGACTACTGGGCGCACTTTGAGGACTTTTGCCGCCGCCTCACGCAGCGGTACCCGTCCGTCCGGGTCGTCACGGGCCCGCTCTACCTGCCCCGCAAGGACCCGGCCGACGGCAAGTGGTACGTCCGGTACGAGATGATTGGCAGCCCGCCGTCGGTGGCGGTGCCGACGCACTTTTACAAGGTCATCTTCGCCGAGGACGGCAAGGGCGCGGGGGGCAACGTGGCGCTCGGCGCCTTCGTGCTGCCCAACGCGCCGATCGACAACAACAAGCCGATCACGGACTTTGAGGTCCCCGTGGAGGCGGTGGAGCGCGCGAGCGGGCTCGAGTTCGCGACCAAGCTGCCGCCGCAGCGCCGCAAGCGCCTCTGCGCGGAGACGACCTGCGCGCTGGTCATCAAGGACTACGCAGATCGGCAAAAGGCCTTTGCCAAGGGCGACGGCAAGCGTTCCCTCCCGCCTTCGCAATAGTATCGTTTTTCTCAAGGAGGTAGAGTCTGGATGTATTCTGGGGGATTTCCTGTTATTTTTTCCTTTTTACGCTGCTATCTCATAGAAAGAGCGAGACAACATCGGCCTCGAGGGCCGGACGTTACATCTTGTACATTAGACCATGCCGCATAGCCAGCCCGAGCTTCTTACGTCGCTCAGCACCGAAATAAGCATTAATACCGTCCGCCGCTGGAAAAAGTAACCTGAAACTGTTATTTGTGTCTTTAGATCAGTTTCATCATGTCTACCGCCATCACTACCAAAATAATACAATACACGGACGCCGAAGTATGACACATCGCACAACCCAATTACGGCCCTATTACAGCGGCGGACCCTTATCGTATCCGCTTGTAGTTGCCATGTCGCTGCTCCTCCCGCAGACTGTCCGCCTGGCTCGGCAGCGGCGCCCTTCGCCGACCACCCGCGTCGACGACACTCCCCTTGCCTCCGTCCAAGCCCATGGGCATCGGTGGCGGCGGAATCGGCAAGCCCCCAGCTCCCGGCGGCGGGATCAGCCCCGGCGGCAGCTGACCTGGCGGCGGCAGCGGCACGCCGGCCTTCTTCATCATCTCCAGCAGCTGCATCGGGTTCGGCGGGTTCTTGGGGTCGATGCCCGGCAGCGGCGGCGGCGGCGGCGCGCCGTTCATCCCGGGTAGCGGGAACGGCAGCGGCGGGAACTGGCCGGGCGGCGGTGGGGGAATATGGCCGTTCGCCCCGACGCCGGGGATCAGGGGCGGCGGTGGCGGCACGGCGGATCCTATCCCGGGCACGCCGCCTAGCGGGAGACCCGGGATGCCAGGCAGGCCGGTGCCGCCGTGAGCGGACTGGCGCTGGCCGGCGTCCTGGTCGACAAGGGCGTCCATCTCGTCCTCGATCTCCTGCTGCTCCTCCTCCTGACGCTGGCGGCGGTTGCCGCGGCGGTCCCAGGTGCCCTGGGCCTCGGCGGCGGCCTCGCCGATGTGGTAGCGGTCGTGGAGGACGTCGGCGGCGTCGCCGGGGCGGGCGCGGGTCCAGAAGCGGGTGATGCGGTCGTTGGAGCCGGAGGCGAGGACGTGGCCGAGCGGGTGCCAGTCGAGGGACCAGATGGCGTAGTCGTGGGCGAAGGCGACGCGGTGGGCGGGCCAGATGGACTGGGCGGGCGCGGTGGTCGGGTCCGGGCTGTCGTAGGGCGCGACGGTGAGCTGCTGGCCGGCGGGCGTGTTGGGCGAGTCGAGCAGGTAGTGGAAGAGCGCGCCGTCCATGCCGCCGGTGGACAGCAGGTTGGCGTGCACGGGGTGCCAGGCGACGGTGGAGATGTCCTTCTCGTGGCCCTTGAGCAGGCAAATGTCGCGCATCATGCGTAGGTCGAAGACGCGCGCTGTCTGGTCGCGCGCCGACGTGGCCAGGCAGCTGCCGCGCACGCGCTCAAAGAGCACCTTTGTGATGGTGCTCTTGTGTCCGTGGAGGGTGGTCAGGCACCGGCCGGTTCGCGGGTCCCACAGCTTGACCAGGTGGTCCTTCGACCCGGACACCAGGAGGCCCTTTGTCGGGTGCCAGTCGACCGACTTGGCGTCCCAGCCGTGCCCCTCGAGCTTCGTCTCCATCGACCCCAGGGCAAAGTCGAAGACCTTGAGCGTGGAGTCGTCCGAGGCGGTGACGAACTTGGAGTCGTTGGGGCTGAAGGCCAGGTCGCGGATGGGATCCGAGTGCGCGTTGATGCTCTGCACGTTGTTGAAGTTGGGCTGCCAGTACTTGATGAGGCCGTCGTGGTCACCGGACACGAGCCAGTCGTCGCTGTGGGAGTACTCGAGCGCCCGGATGGCCGAGTCGTGCGCCTGCATGATGGTCTCAAAGTTGAACCCGGTGCCGTTCCATAGCGTGAACTCGCCGCTGGTAGAGGCTGTGAGGAGACGGCGGCCTTCGGGGGTCCATCGCACCACGTTTACGGGATGCTTGATCTTGTTGAGGGATGAGTGTAGGTGTTTGGCGGGAATGGTATCTGCTGGGTTCGTCGGCCTTGCAACTGGCGGCAGCATCTGGCCGATGGTTAGCGCATCGCCAAGGACATGTCAACGATATACAAACATCAATAATGTAGCTTGCACTGGGGCGCTCAGCCTCGCCAATGTAGGAGCCCTTGTAATTTGGTACCCTATTGCGCTGCCAGTGAATTATGGTTGAGCTGTAGTCGGTCACGGGTCCTGTGAGGCGTCAGCTGGGGCTCATCGCCTGTCCCGGGCACGGGTCGGAAGGGCTGCCAAAGATGGCAGACAAGACGGCGCAAGGATTCACTTACGTCGACCTCGAACTTTGACGAAACCTCCATCCTGCCCTTGGCCACCACCACGGTCGTTATAGTCTCCACGAGGCTCATAAGCCATGGTGCCTTTTTCAGGGCCCAGCCGGGCTTGCGATTAGCGCTGGGGGGCGTGAAACATGCGTAAACGATGCCACGGTATGACGTTGCTTAAAAGTTCTATGAGATGCGGCGCACGAGATTGAGCGGTCAACAAGGCAGGGCGATAAAATAATGAGATGATTCGAGTGATGATCTGAGGCGCGTTGAGCTTCCATCAAAGGACCTACTTTGGTAGCTCTCAATGGCTCCAGCAATTTCGCGCCAGATCACATGATGGGTTATCGCTGCTTAGTCATGCCGCCGACTTGTGCTCCGGCTACATACAGCAATCGTTTGGCATCGCATTTGGGTTGAAATCTTGAAAAAGAAAATTGAGATAAAAAAATGAAAGCAACGTGAAGAAATAATTTTGTGCAACAAGGCTACCCAAGCGTCCTTGAAGGCCCAGTGGCGAGCACTCGCTGCGGCAAGGTTCTTGGCGGCTCACCTACACGGGAGACAGGCGACAGCAGACAGCGACGACACTGAATGGGAAAATACTAGGCAAGTGGGATACTGCACAGTCAATTTTTAAGGAATTAATAAAATTACTAAATTTTCTAGGAATTTGTTAAATCTTCCTTATTTCATTAATAATTATTAAACTTGGGAAATGAACCATTACTACTGCATCACACCCGGGCCCCGGCCCCGGACACGACATGGCCGTTAGGAGGAAATCTCAATGATGGCAGGGCCGGCAGCGATGGTGTCGTCGTTGACGGCATCCTTGCAGCTGGTGAGGACAGCGTAGGTCTGGCCGGCGAAGCCCTCGGGGATCGTGACCTTGAAGCCGCCGTCCACCGGCGTGGCGTCGGCGAACACCGGTCCCGTGACGGCCACGAACGCCGCGTAGATCTTGGTGTCGGGGCTGGGGCCCTTGAGCTGGTAGCCGGGCGTCTGCAAGACGACCTCGGCGCCGGTCTTGACCGGCATGGGGGTGTTGGCGGCGAGCGCGAGGGCCGGGAACGCCTTGACGGGCAGCGCCGGGTTGGAGGCCGGGCAGGCGGTGATGAAGCCCGAGGCGAGGGAGTAGACCTCGTCGAGGGAGAGGGGCGCGTCGAACGGCTGCGGGAAGGGCTTCTGGTTGAGGTTGGCGCGGATGTAGGAGGAGTGGCGCGACTCGACGGTCAGGATGGAGCCGGCGGCGGTGAGGTAGGTCTTGGGCATGATGTCGGCGGCGGCGCCGAGGTAGGCGGAGACGCCGACGCCCTCGAGGATGGAGGCGGTGGCCATGAAGGACTTGACGTCGGTGTAGCCAAAGTTGTAGGTGCAGGCGGCCGTGGGGTTGGCGCCGGCGGCTGGGAGGGGAGGGGGCTTGTTGTCAGCGGGTGGGATTGACCGGGAACGGGTGCGAGGATGGCTTGCTTACCCTGGAGAGCCTTGGTCAGGAAGCCGACGTGGGCGGCCTCGTCGCTGGCGATGGACTTGACGTTGCTGTAGACGGTGGCGTCGAAGCCGGCGTTCTGGAAGTCCTGCTGGGAGAACTTGGCGAGGCCGTCGCGGTAGAAGGTGTCCTCGAGATGCTCCAGGGTCAGGGCGTACTGGAGAATGTCGGCTGCGTGTTGTCAGCAACGGGGGTTCATGTGTCAACGAGGTGATGTCTCCTTACCATCAGTGATTGCAGCACGCTTCGAAACGGTAGGGGCGGCAGAGACGAAGCCAGCGGCGACGACGGCCGCGACGGTAGCCTGGGAGAAGTGCATTGTGACGGCGATATGTGCCAAGGTATGGTGTACAAGAAAAGGATATGGTTTGTGTAATGTGATTGTAGGATGAGCGAGAACAAAGGGGACCGATAGCAACCCGGCTGGCAGGATTCTTTTATTCCGTGGACTAGGGCAATAACAACATGTCCTCTGCCACATCCCGGAGCTCGACGGCGAGAATGCTCCGCGATGTCATGACGGAACCAAGACGGCGCTTGTGTCGGCATGTTTCGCAGCCGGATTACATGTTGGAGAAACGGTAAAAGCAATTCGGCTCCTAGCGCAAGCTCTATGATGGCTACGCTCGAGAGGTTTGATTGAGGCGGCGCGCGCATCGTGGCACTAGCAACAAGCTTGCTCGAGTGTGTCCAGGACCTTGCCCACAATATTGGACTTGATTCCAAACATACCTTGCCGGATGCAAGCCATGCCGGGCTAGGCGTGCACGTTTTCTGGGGTTGGCATGCTGTCAGCTTGTTGTTGTTAGTTAGTGAATTGAGATGTGCCTTCTTTTAGCCTCGTGGGCGGCCGTTCGGAGCGAGGACCAGCCGGGGCCGGTTATTTCCCAAAGGGGCAACTAGCACGATCGATCGCCCTCGCCAAGTTGTGGTATTTCAAAGAAAAGAAGAAAAGGAAAATTGAAAGAGGAAAAAGGAAGATCGAGGTTCAGAGTCTGCCAATTGAGATGGAAACATATTTCATGGGTGCACAATCTTTGTTTCGCAGATGTTTATGCTCGCTCGATCGACGCCGAAACGGATCATCCCGGTCAATGCCGGAGCACAACATCCCCCGGCATTAAGCAACCTATGTATGTGGCGTCTAGTCAGGCACGTCGAGTAACATTAAACGTGCGCCGAATTGAAACAAAACAACGTTCGCCTGGAACAGCCATGCAGCAACAGGATCTAAGCTCGCTAACCTGCATACATAACCTCCACTTAAAAAGGCACTGGTGGCAGCCCTAGCTCAGCCTCGCCACCCCCATTCATCGTGGCCAGCCCGGAACGGCGAGCATCCGGGGAAGTTAGATTACTTGAAAACAATCCAAGGCACTTGCTTGGCGTGCTATTGATATTATGGGGGAAAACTGGGTTTCTCGATTGTCGACTAGGTAAGGAATGATGCTGGGCCGTGGGTACGAGGCGAGTGACTAGTTGTAACTTGCTCGTTTACTCAACGAGGACGGACAACTACGCAGTCGGTAGTTGGCCTCGGCGTGGTTTCAAATACGTCGGCCAAGAAACCGGGTCTATGAATTAGCATCTATGTATGTAGTTGCGTCGCTAGCATGACCGTGGGTAGACCGTTCGCTGAGCTCGTCCATGACGTGGATGGATAGCCAAGCCAAAGGGAACTCGACGCAGCAACTCCTTGCTAAACTACTATTACCTTGGGATGCCCGCCGCTTCTTTTTTCTCTTCCAAAATCCTGCATACCAATCACTCACTTCCCTTCCTCAATCTTCTCATTGTCATTTTTCAGCGCTCCTCCGTTGACTTGTGCATCATTTACAATACCATCACCATGAAGTTTGTTGCCATCATCGCTTCCCTGGCGTGTAAGTTGTCGTCCCTCTCCTTTCCCCCCCGAGACTCCCCGGACATTTCTCGCTGACAGCATCTCCAGCCATCGCCGTCGCCGCCGACGTGTCCACGACCATCACCTGCCCTGACTGCAAGACGCCCGCGTCGACCAACGACGTGGTCACCCGCTCGCCCCTGCCCACCACCAGCTGCGACTCGCCGTCCCTCACCGTCGTCAAGACGGGTGGTGCGCAGAGCACCGGCGGTATGAGCTCGAGTGCCTCCGGTAGCCAGACCGGCAGCCCTACCGGCGTCCCCGTTACTGGCGGTGCTGGTCGCGTTGCCGGAGGTGCCCTGGTCGCTGCTGTGGTTGCCGTCGCCATGCTTTAAGCGGCACCAGTGTCTGCGCACGATACCATAGCTAGGATTCTCGCAAAATTCCGCATTGATTCTATAATGCTACACTATAATTCATAATGCAACTACATTTCTACACCCAAGACAGTGACTCGACTACCACGACATACTTTTCTGACCCTCAAATCAACTAGACCTGTCGTACACTGCCAAGACTTGTGCCGCTGCAGCGGTCGCCGCTATCAAAGGCGTCTCGCTATACCGAATAGATGAAACGAGGCCTCGGTGCCCCCTTCGCTTAGTCGGAGCAATTCCCGCCGTGCGACTTCGGAGCTTGGCAAGTACGTCAAGAGCCAAGCCCAAGCACCGGCATCTCCTTGCCGCCGGTCCGCGGGCGCCTGTGTGTAACAGCAGATCACTGTAAATAAGGAAGGAGATGTGAGAACAAGAAACTTGGAGCACTTTTTTCCAGAATAACGCCAAGTTGTAATTGATCCAAGCACTTGGTGACGCCGCGTAGGGACAACGCAGATGGCAAGTCAACTAGAGCATAAACCTTGTATTTTTCGTGCCACGCAGCCGCCGCTCCCACGGGCGCGACGCCCTGCGACACGTGCAATAATTTTGATACGCCTCAAAAGAACTTGGCTATTTTTGAATCTTCAGTTAGACAGCCCAGCAAGCTACGTGTCTGCATATCTACCACCCGCCGCGCCCTCACGCTGCCATCACTTCAGCTGCGCTCCAACACTTGTCCACACAGTAAACTACTGACTACACCAAGTATGCGGATAGACAACAGGAAAACGGGTAACTACAGAGGGAAGGCATGTGTGTTATCTTTAGGCAAGTAATCAACAGGAGAACCTGCAAATTGCGCTGATCACTAACATCTCTACCGACGGCGGAGGCGTTGCCGGCCTTTCTCAGCTCATCATCCTCGAGAGAATCATGAACCAGATCAAAGTCGATTGGGGATTGAAGGAGGACCCTCTTCCTGCAGATTATTTCGACCTCATCGGAGGCACATCCACAGGAGGGTAAGATGCCATCACCCTCTCCTGGCCTGCCTGGGTCGTTGACATATGGAAACCAACAGCCTCATCGCACTCCTACTTGGCCGTCTGCGTCTATCCGTGCCCGAGGCCCGGACAGAATTCACACGTATTGTACAGCATGTTTTCACGCTCGAGCGCCGCGTCAAGGTCCTCATAAACATCCCTCTTCTGGGGCCTTATGTCAAGAGGGAAATCTTCGACGAGCGGAGACTAGAAGCCGCCGTCAGGCGGGTTCTGGTCGCCCGCTTGGGACAAGGCCGTGGAGACGAAAAGCTGTTTGATCGTAGCGACGGCCGTTGCAGAGTGTAAGGACACGTCACGGTGGGCTGGCATCCACGGTATGCTGATCCTCTTGCAACAGCTTCGTCTGCGCCAAGGTGCTCCAAGTCGCCGACGCCCCGCGCCTGTTTAGGACGTACGATGCCTCTGGGACGGAACCGTCTGACTGCAGGATCTGGGAGGCGTGCCGCGCGACCATGGCCGCGCCGGCCTACTTCAAGGGCATCAACATAGGAGTCGAGAGTGAGCGGGAGACATTTGTTGGCGCCGGATTGGGCTGCAACGATCCGATCCAGGAGGTGTTGGCGGAGGCAAGACGAGTCTTTCCTGCGTACAGGAAAATTGCATGCGCCGTCAGCATCGGAACCGGCACCAAGAGAGCGCCCAAGGCTCGGTCAGGCCTGCCGCTGACGACCAGGCGCAAAGCGATTGAGAGGCTGGAGGCGTTTGCAACGAGTGAGGATGACAAGGCACAGGCGGGTGCTAAGTTTGACAAAGCCTCCGAGGCGTACTTCCGCCTCAATGTCGATGGTTGCCTGGGCAGCGTGGGACTTGAAAATTGGAGGGAGCTGGGGCAGGTCCGGAGCCTCACGACGAGGTATCTTGACCAGAACGAGGTATCGGATCAAATACGAAAAATAGCCAAGGTATTGGTGGCGCAGGACAGTTCAAGCGGTGCTTCCCTCGAGTCATCCCCGAGAGTCCATCGCAGACGTAGGACAGTCTGAGGCTGTCGCAACGGGCTTAACACTGGGCGCAAACCGTCGTGGGAACAAGCCACTGATAAGGATATGATATCATAAAATAAAAAAAATAAAAAAACGAGGCACAAGGCTGACACAAGAGGGCGGGCGCATCTGTGGTGAAGAAATATACCCGGGAGTCATCCGATAGTCGAGCGAGAGCTTGGCCATTCCTCTCTCTGTACTCAAGCTCTTGGTACCTCTCTGATGTACGATTTACATGTAGTTAATTCGAACATGGCAAAGCATCACGGATCATCCCTTTGACAAAAGTTCCGCGCGTTACCCCTGTTTACACTAAAACACCCTAATTTGAATACATTAGAACTCTCTCACTTTAATACTAATAATTCTATAATAAATTTAATAAAAGAAATTATTATAAATATACTTTATATATACTTTCTTTTTTATATTTTAGTATTTCTTATAAATTAATAAAGTTTAAATAAAATACTTCGCTTTTAGTAGTAAATTTACCCCTACTTAGTAAAAAAAAATAGAACTTTTAACTTCTAATATATATATTAATAGTTATATAGTTTTAAAAGAAAAAGTAAATAAGAAGAAAAATAATTTATCCTTTAAATAAATTAATTAGATTAAAGTATTATTTATTTATATATTAAGTATTTAGTTATTATAGGTAGAAAACTATATGCCTTTATTTATAAATTAGTAGAGAAGTACTAAATTAATTAAAACTTTTATTAACCTACTATAGATATTAGTAGTATTTCTTAGTGCAGTTATCTACAGTTTCTATATACTGTGGGGCATAAAAGGTTAGTTGTTTTTTTTAATCTTATAGTAAAATATAAAGTCTTTAAAAATCTATATTAATTTAAATAAATAATAGAAAATTTTATAAAAAGTCCTAAAAGAAGATATTTATCAGGCCCTCTTGTGATTGTGACATACAACTCTCAGCATGGTCCTCACTGAGGATCAAAAGCAGATCATCACCGACCACCCGCTCAATGACTTGCTCGCTGCGCTTCCCACCAAACTACGTCATTTCAAGTTGGAAGACAACGAAGACGACACCAGGCCATGCGACAACCAAGCCTGGCGTGCCGATATCTGCAATCTTTTGGGCATTTTGATGGGCACCACTGCAGCATACCAGCTTCGCACGTCAGATGGACACAGAATCGCCTCGATGCTCATGCACGCCCGCCAGATAGTCGGAACACTACAGCCCTCTCGTTTTCGCTCCCTGATCGACGCCATCGTCGCTGACTGTTCCGACTTGGTCCTTTGGGCCGTAGTCATCAACTTTGTCCAAGGCCTCGACCCCTCGACCCCTGAGAACTCTGCAATTTCCAAACAAGTACCAGCAAAACTCGCAACACCGCTTCCGGCCAGCTCAGCCCATTTATCAGATGGCGAAAACCGCGCAGTTATTGAGGAGAGACTGTTCCACGAGATAGGAGACTCTACACATCGAAATGTCCCTGGCTTCTTCCAGAAGCATTTTAACCCAGCCACCTGGGACAAGCGTCAGAGGCGCATGCTAAAGGACCTTCTTACACACCACGACGGCCATAATTGGGCTGAATTTCCTGATGATCCCTCTGAGAAGCCAGTCTGGAAGTGGCTGACGCAACTTGAGAAAGATTCTATGGCCGGTGCACCATACACCCTGCACACCATGAGGACGGCCACCGAGTTTAAGGACGGTAAAGCCCAAATGGACCTGATGTTTCGCAAGTCGAACGCAAAAAATGATTATAGAGATGTTGTTGTTGTTGTTGTTGTTGTTGGGGAGCATAAGAAGGTCCACAATCCAAGCGACTTCAAAGCAGTCATTCTACAACTTGCGAGATATCTGCGTGGAATATTTAGTGACCAATCTCTGCGTCGCTTTGTACACGCTTTTACCCTATGTGGCGCTATAATGGAACTGTGGGTGTTCGACCGGTCAGGGCTGTATAGCTCTGGCGAGTTTAACATTCACGAGAAGCCCGAGAGATTCGCCTGTGCCCTTGTTGCTTACGCCAGTATGAACAATGATGCCATGGGCCTGGATACATATATTGAGCTCAGAAACAACCATCGCTACCTAACAGCGAAAGATGCTGCAGGTAATGAGAAACGGGTAGAAGTGGCCAAGGGGAAGCTGCTTGTTCGGCAGCGTGCTATTGTGTGTCGAGGAACGACCTGCTACCGAACCACGCGGGGCGTAGCCAAGTTCTCATGGCGCTCTGCGGACAGGCAGCCCTCCGAGGTCAAGCATCTTACTCTAGCTGCAGCGAGAGGTGTTGAAGGAGTGGCCACAGTGCTAGCACAGCACACTGCGAAATCACAAGCATCGCGGATTTGAGAAGCGGCCTGGAACTTTCTGATCAGACGCGACATAAATTCCATTCTGGTCCCGAAGCCGAACCCGGCTCTGCCGGCCTTTCCGACAGCGGATCGAGCAGGAAGCGCCCATCTTCCAACGACGATGGCACTGGCTCGACAAAACGACGCCCCGACAGTCAAAGGCGCCCCCGCCGGCAACCGAGGTCAGGTGCCGGAACTGGCGGCCCGCCGGGTGCAGGATCGGGATCGGAATCGGGCTCGGAATCACCCCACGGATCGAGGCCAAGCGTACATCGAGCCAATCGCGACGTTCTCTACGAGAACCGCATCCTTTCCTGTCTCGTTATCTCGCCTGCTGGACGCGTGGTGAGCGACTTCAACTCTGCACGAGAGCTGCTGGAGGTTCTTCGAGATGCCATCCGGGCGCACCAGTCCCTTCTGATGAAGGGCGGGATCCTCCATCGTGATATTTCATCCAACAACATCATCATCACAGATGCGAGTCAAGGCTTCAAAGGAATGCTAATCGACCTCGACCTGGCCAAGGGCCAGGATCGTGAACGAAGCGGCGCCAGGAATAAAACAGGAACCATGCAGTTTATGGCGATCGAGGTGCTGCTCGGAAAAGACCATCCGTACCAGCACGATTTGGAGTCCTTCTTCTACGTCCTTTTTTGTGGCTGTGCGCGCGCGAATCCTGGAACAAGGAGGCGTTGCTGGACGACGGAGAGATGCCACGTCCCACGAGCCGACTGTGCAAATGGGAGGAGGTTGGGGGGCTCGACCAGATAGCCGATGCTAAGGCGGGAGATATGGCGGGCTACGGACTGAGACGCATCCTGGAAGAGTTCCCGAGGGCGTTTGAGATGGTTAAGCCACTGTGTCTGCGGATTCGAGCGATCCTCTTTGGCGACATGGCGGAACAAAAGATAGGGACACCAGCAGGTGACCCTCTACGACTCTATAATGCAATTCTGGCCGCTTATGACATAGCACTTAGCTCGTTCTAATAGATATTTTATCCATCTCTTCTATCTCTTCTATCTCTTCTATCTCTTCCATCTCTTCTCTTCTATCTCTTCTATCTCTTCTATCTCTTCTATCTCTTCTATCTCTTCTATCTCTTCTATCTCTTCTATCTCTTCCGTCTTATATCCCTTTAATTTCTTGAATTCCCCCTTCTTTATTATTTATCATTTCTTTAGCGCGAATCCATTGTCTAGAAAAGAGATCCTGAGTAACACAATCGGCGTCCAGCCTCCTAGTCAGTAGAGACGTAGTACGAAGAGATGTTCACAAGCGTCTAGGGTGACGAGAACAGGGATGAGCTGATGTTGTCTACCGATACGGTGGAGGCCGTTGGAGCAATATGAAAAAAAATGCATAATGAAGGAGACGCCAATTCCACAAACAGAACCTTTCTGGCGCGCTGCTTGATGCAGTCAAAGGTGGTTATGAAGTGGGAAAGAGGTCTTCCTTGTCGAGACAAAGACGGGAGAGCAACTCCGGCGCTTCTCAGATATACCGGTAGCAAGTTCCACGATGGCATACCGCGGCTTTTACCAAATTGAACTCACAGTGAGCTGGAAAACGGACGGACTGGCAACCGCGAGCTTGCTTGCCAGTGTCGAAATGCCGCTGTTGCCCCCACCCGCGTCGAGCAAATACGTTGTTACGCGTCTCAGCAGTCACTTATTTCTTCCTTCTCCTTCTGGTTCAAAGACTACGTCAGTAGACAGTTTACCCTGCCTCAAGCTGCTGCTCGGTTCGGATGTTGGTTGGGGATCATCCGCAGCCTCGCCGAGGCACGTCGAGGCCGTTTGTGCCGGGCAGCTGATGATGAATTTGGTCGCCTACAAATAACTTCCGTGACCGCCCTTTGCTACATCACAGCCACACCCTAGATTCGCCTTTCGAGAATCGGCCGGCCTTCGTCGCTGGCGTTTCTTCGACCAACCACCAAGCCGCTCATTGCATTGGGCACCAAAGCCACACGGCTACAGTCCCGATTGCCCTCCAATCCGAGTTTTATTTGTTTAAATTAGCAAAAAGCAAAATACCACGCCTGAAAATTTTATCCAATTTGCTCGCGAAACAGTGCCGCGTCAATCCGCGCAAGTTCACAGCTCCGTCGGTTGCGGCCTCGCAATTTGCTCCGCCAACAGGTATGAACGGCATTATACTCAGGTACACGGGCTAGTCATACATAGTCAATATAATCTAGCTATTCTCCAAGTCATCATGAATTAGCTAGAAACCTGAGGCTAGACAGTAGCTCTTGCGCAAGTCCCTACTGTTTTGTTTATCACTCAACGGGCAAAAGTAAATACAAGAAATGGCGGGGCCAATGCGATGTAATCACTAGTGAGACGGACGGCGAGAGAGAAATAGATGGAAAGTATGATCAATTTTTGATTCTTGCTGGCCCGCATCTACTCCTCTCTCCTACAAAGCGCGGGGGGATCATTGTGAGACAAGTAAACGGGACCTCGGAGGCGGAGGCGGAACAGCACCTAGGCCAGATGCGCCTTTTTGCGCAATTCAACCCCTGATAACCCGCACTTCTCACCGGATGCTCAGCAGCTTCGAATTTGGTACGGCAACCGTGCCAGGGCCTGAGGGGCGAGAAAGAGGACATGTAGCAAGGTAGGATTGTTGCGTCGTCGGTTGTTCGGGGCCATGTGCCTGTGCGAAGGGGATGAACCAACAGCCTGGCTGGACAGCGAAAGAAACATCAGATGCGGTGCTCGCAACCGGTTCCCGTGCTTTTTATTTCCGTATTATTTATGCCATTGACTAGCCAATTCTGCGTGCTGTATTACCCGAATCAAATTTCCCAATTTCCCATTACCCGTCTTTCTTGTCGATGGGTCGACTCACAGTGGACAAGGGAAAGCCGAGGGCCCTACAGGGAGCAATCTTCTCGGTCTAATTTGCTTGCTTGCCGAGTTTTGTGGTAACAGCTCCGTGACTTTTTTGCGCCGTTCCTTTACATTTAATTAGTCTGTTCCTTGCCGAGCAGGATCTGTTGCCCGATTTCCAGTTACACCACCTATGAACTCGAGGTCACAGAAAATTGCATCAGTCTGAACGGCACCAGCCGTGGACCAGGCAGTTCAGGCGCCATCACGATCGTCTTATCCACAGAGGGGCTGGCAACAATTGACAGACTGATGAGCAGGGGCTGTTGGGCATCCGGAAATTACATCGACAGACAACAGGCACACACGGGCAGGTAGCTAGGCAGGGCGTGGTCTGTTCGAGGTGGACAACGCACGGGTTTGGCGCACGAGCTTGGAGCTGGATTGAAGGTCGGTGTGCCGATCTCATGCCGCGTCGAGCGAACAACGGTTGGTGATTGTGGGTTTGTGGATGGTGGTGGCGGGCAGAGTTCCCGCATTCTGGAGTCTACAGCGCACGCACAATGACGTAGCGGAGAGAGTCTAGAACGCACCCCGGAAGGAGAGGCAAAAGCAGTGTGAGGGCGCTGTGTAACGACCGGTCAACAACACGATGCAACTGCGCGAATACAGGGAATGTCGGCAGTTTTGCAGTGAGTCGTGAGAGGGAGGCGACAGCGAGGGCGAGAGTGCATTTGGGTGTAAATCCAGCTGTCGCGTGATACAACTGCCCAACGTATACGAGACGGATTAATGGTGGGCAGCAGCATGACGAGCTTGAATGATGCGTGAGCGTGCCTCTGTCATTGGTCTCCAAGGCGCAAGCAAGTTGGCAGGCCTCAGCCCAACAAGCTGCCTGTCGATACAATAGCGGCTTTTATTAGACAGGAGCTGCAATAACGGATCCGTCATCCTTGTGGGTGAGATGTTTAACAGCATAGCACTTACAAAGCTATTACAAGTCAAGGCATCGCCGACAGGATGGGGCTGTCAAGCAGGTTGGTGTGGAGAGAGGCTGTTGCGTGTCGAGTTGGGCTGAGATGGATGGCGCTTTTCAAGTTGGCTTGGGCAGTTGTGTGAGCTGGCGAGAAAAGAGAAAAGTAATCCAAGAGGCTGGCCATCAAGACAGCTAATCAGACTCTTTCTGGGCCGCAAGGGATAGACGTATCTAGGGTCCGATGATGTAACTTCTGGTTGGCGGTGGCCGACCCCTGCTGGCGCGCGAGCCAGTCAGTATGTGCCGCGGCCCCTCCGCGGAAGGGAGGGCATGTGCTTTGGTTCGCAGTTGGCCGGGCTGGTGGCCCTTATTAGAGAAGAGACGGGGGCTGGCTTATAATATGTACTGGTCGAGAAGGCGGTATGGCGCCTTGGCATCTGATTATCAGAATTTGGTCGTGGTCTCAGAATTGCCGTGTGCGGGCGAGCGAGCAACTGGTGAGGATGCAGCAAAATGGGTTTTCAAGTAGTGGAGAGTGCAGAATGCCAAGCATGAACTAATAATGAGCGGTAGGCGGGTGTGGGCGGGTTCATTACGTCGCAGGACCAGTTGAGTTTTCCCTCGTCTTGGTCGATGCTCTCCCGCCGTGAGGTCACTGAGAGCAGTGAGAGGTACAATCCCCCATTTTGGATCCAAGTTCGACTGAGTCCAGACGCTGCCACTGTGGGTGTGGTGTGGAGGATGAGAGACGCTAGGCTGAGTGGTGAGTGGTGAGGAGGGGCAAGCGTCGGGATCAGAGCAACAGAAACGCTTGGGTTATCGGAAGGTGGGAGGATAACGCCGGTTGTACTTGAAGCAGACGATATTGCGACAGCTGGCTCTTGGCCTTTTGTGCTAGGGCAATTGTGTGTTTGCATTTGTCAGACTTGGTTATGTCGGCAATGAAGGTCATGCTAAACCAGGAAGAGCGAGTGTCCATGCCCAAATGCCCCTCTTCTTTTGAGCAAGGAGGGGCAGATCTGTGTGAGTTTTGTGAACGCAGCTAGCTAGCTGGTCAAGCCAAGAGCACGGGAATAGGGTTGATTGAAGCGCTGGGAATCGAAGGGTGCATCGCATCGGCCGAGTCGCTGGAGGAGGGTGGCCCTGGCATGGGCATCGAGGACTGGACCAATGGGAGTGGGTTAAGTAGGGGGCCAGGTTCTTTGGTTTGTCTTGGTCTGTTTTGACGATGGTGGGCATGGAATACCTACCTACCAACGCAAAGCTGCAAAGCATCACAGCAAAGGGTTGGTCCGAGTGTTTGACGCTGGGATTGATGAGGTGTGTGTGTGGCAACAGCAGGACGGACTGTGACGTCGTTTTTGCTTGATGTGCAGATTAGCTTTGGCGCTAGAAAGAGTGACGTGCGTGACGACAGATCTAAGGTGTCGTTGATGAATAGCAATGGTAATACCTTGTGCAAACAAGAGAGCTGGTAGGAGGAGCAGTATGCGGCGAGTCTGCAGACAGATGGATAGGGAAATTGGGTGAGTACATGTGCAGCGGTGGTGTATCGGACCGATGTGGCGCGGAATTTGTGGTGATGGGAAGCGGTGGTGATGGATGAAGATGTGGGCATATCTGGTGGTTGGTGGTCGTTTGCTGCGATGTTGTAGTTGGTTGTCTTCAAGTGGGTTTAAGTGGTGATGACGGGTGGTGGTGGTGATTGATGCCTCTTTATCTGCCTGAGGTATCTATCCGCTGCACGTCGGTACTGTTATATGTAAGTGTTTGGCTCACCGCATGCTGTGCAGCCGGGACGAACGCCCGGAGTGCGACATCGTATACGTAAGAACTTTCTTTTTCCTAAATTTTCTTTCCCCAAGTTTTCGTCTTGTCACACCTTTTCTCTCTTTACTTTTTCCCTCTACGGTAAACGGGTTGGTGGATTTTTGAATGGTTTCTGATGCTGACCTGCATGGCAGCCTCAGTGGAGGCGATGAGGGCCAAGATCCGCTGAGCCCACTGAATTAGTGGTATTTGGGGGTCTTTTGGGGTCTTTTGGGGCATTGGCTTGGAAAGATGGGCACTGAAGCGCCTAACTCGTCCACTAACCGGCTCAGATTGTCCGCCAAACGGCCTAGATTGACTCTTGAAGAGCCCCGATTGTCCACTGTAATCAGTGTAGGGCGCAATGAAGCTCTTTCTTCCTGTGCCAAAAAAAGCACAGCTTCAGCCTAATCAAATTACTCCGTTATGCCTTCTTTTCTTTCCAAGCAATTTACATCATCCACCCACTCGCCAGCCATCTCCTCATCCTCCTCCACCCAGCTCTTCATCACCTTTGTCCATTCGTCCATCCAACAAGCCATCTCCGTCCATCCACATCCTTGACCTCGCTAGCACTGCTGGTCCCTGCAAGGGTGCCTGTTATTCTATTCTTCTTTTCTCATCTCGCTCTCCTTCCACCGCACCGGGTTCCCACCCCTCCTTTCTCCTACGCCTCTCGCCAAAGCTTCCCCGCCACGTTTGTCCCCAGCAAAAAGCAAAAAGCAAAAAAACGCAGTGACAGAGCACTGCGACAATCATCGTCGAAAGCTCCTGTCCCATCCAATTTCAACTTGGTCTCGCCTACTAGTTATTTCGCCAACACCTCTCGTTAAAATCGGCTAGTGCCGCTGCACCCTTTTTCCCTTTCAGCCCCTCCATCGTCATCTCCCGACAACAGAAATCGACACCAAAGAGACGAGAGTACGACAAAGCAGGCTCCCTTGCTCCCCTCCGCGTCTGCGTCCACATCCACGGCACCACTCGCACATCCTTGACTCCTGCTGCATCCTACCTGTCTTGTCTCTCGACTCCCCTTGACCAGCAAGGATCCGCCAGCCTCCCGGAACGCTTCCGTACATGCATATAACATCTTGATATTCGCACACTTTTACACAAACGGTAAGCAATTCTCAAAAATGACACTTGCCAGCGATGTTTTCCTGTCGCCCACCCCCCTCTCTTGCTCTCTGCCCTTCCCCCTGGCTGTTCTCTCATTGCCCCTCCCGTACTCGTCTCTTCTACCGAGTATGGAGGGCTGTTCGGCCTGTTCGGCCTGTTCGGCCTCGTCGTCTCCTATCCTTTTTGGTGTTGCGTTGCTCCAACCTCGTACCGCTCTGCCGGTGCGATGCTGTGCGATGCGCCATGACCTTACCTTCCTTGGCTGGCTGGCCTTGCTTGCGCCCGTTTCACGGCCCTCCATCTTGCGCCCGCTCGCTTTGCGCCTCGCCTTGCCGTCGCCTAACCGCCCGCGTTGCGATACCCCCGCGGTCCTGCCACCACGCACAAGCACCAAGCCCGCCAGCTTGCCAGCAGCTCCTCTGGGCTGACACAGACTTTCCTGTGTTCTGGATACGAATAAGCTACATCATGTACTAGGCATCGTCCTACCTCTCTGTCGCAGTGACGCATGCTGCAACGCATGTAGGCCTTGTCTGGCCTGGCTGGCTGGTCATCCTGATGCAGACATGGCTGCAGCCTCCACGTCCACGCCCAACCGTACCAACCATACCAGACAGTACCCAGCCATATCAGCCATACAAGGAAGCCATGCAAACCGTCCCATCCATCCGTCACAAGCGTCAACGGCCACCCACGCCCGCACCCGCACGCACCTCTGACTCCGGCTCCGTCGTCTGGCCTCGCCTCGTCTCGCTGCCCCGCGGCTCGAACCCGGTGGCGGAAGACCCCTGCTCCATACATATACACCACTCCCTGCCCCTGCCGCTCCCGCTCCCGCCCTCTTTCTACCCTACTTCATGCTTTCCTCCACATCTTGCTCGCTTCACTTCTGCCACCTCAGATTTCATCTTTCAGTTTTTAAGCCTATTGCCTCGCTTTCCATGCTTTCTCTTGCCCCCCAACGCTCTGCCGTCTCGCCCTCCTCGTCTTCCTACCCGCCCACCTACCCCTGCTCCGAAAGCTGCGCCTGTACCAACATGCCAGCTGAGGACGGTGAAGATGATGTTGGTTCCTGCAACAAGCGCCTCTCGGGGTATGCCGCATGCCCCACGCAATGTTGCTGACTCTCGGCGCTCTAGTACACTGACGACGAAATGGAGATTGACCTCGGAGATGCGGTGGACATGCCCACATTCAGTCAAATCTTAGAGATGGACGAGCCCGGCGATCGCGAATTTTCTTCGTCCATTGTCTTTGGATTCTTCGACCAAGTCGAAGAGACATTTGCTTCCATGGATAAGGCCGTGTGAGTAGCTACCGACCCTGACTGCTCCAGGCGCGCGACGACTGACATGCGCAACAGCGAAGCCAAGAACCTCGAGGAGCTCTCATCGCTTGGCCACTTTCTCAAAGGTTCTTCAGCTACCCTTGGCCTCGTTCGAGTACGTGACGGATGCGAAAAGATTCAGCGCTTCGGGAAGCTCGAAAACGAGGACGGCTCATCAGAACCCGACGCCGAGCTGTGCCTAGAGCGCATCAAGGAAGCCCTCGCCACCGTAAAGACAGACTACCAGGCTGCCGAAATAAAACTTCGCGAATTTTACAAGGAAGATGGCCAGGCGGCCTAAATCTCGCCACCTGCACGGCCTGAAAACCGTGGAGCCGTGTGCCTGCATCCGCCCGGAAAATCGATTTGCTACTAGCGACATGACTACGAGCGCTACCGGCGCATTGGCACGAACAGCGTTGGACAACTATGGCAGGATTGAATGCACAATCCCAGAGCATGGCATCAAACGGATGTCGCATGCGCTATACCGGACGCTTGTACAGATTAGACAAACAAGATCGGGGAGGACGGGGACGAGTTGGTTGGATACGAATAGCCAGCGTGGTTCGCTGCATGACATTGGGGGCGCTATTTGGAATACCACGTTTGCATCGGCAGAATTTCCAAAAGGAAACTGCTTTCATGAGTCAAAGACATTATCTTGAGTTCTTGCTTTTTTTTTGTGCCTGGTTGAAGCTGACTGCCCACTAAGCAAATGGTGAGGGAGTAAGGGACTGCGTGGACGGTGCGCATAATTGGATAGAAGCGAATTCTGTTCGTACTCTGCTCTCCTACTTGAGACGAAATTCCCCCGGCCCAAATTCCCATCGCTATAAATATCTGAAGAATGGCTGCGCTGTTGATCTTGAAATGCATGGCGTGCCTGGAGCCTAACCAACCTAGGCTTCTTTCCTCATGACTCCCCGCCCGTTCCCCAACTCCTTTGCCACATCAGCGCCATTCAGCACGCATTTTTATTCACGTATTCGTCCAAGTTTTTTTTATTTCTTTATCCTGTACTTTCCTCTTACCCATCCAATCTCCACTCCCGTCAACGCAAAAGAAAATGGCAGCTCGTCGGGCTGCACGGGCACGGGCACGGGCGCCTGCACGCCCGACGCACTTTCTCTGCATCCCCCTCTTGCGGCGGCAACTCGCGCACAACGTCGCTGCCTTTCGCGCCGACGTGACCAACATCAACTCCGCCGCGCCGCTGCCGCCATCCGCGGTGCGACCGCCGGGCACGATGCACATCACTCTCGGCGTGATGAACCTCGCGGAGCCGGCTCGTCTGGAGCGAGCGCTGGAGTTACTGCGACAGCAGCAACGGCAACGGCAACGGCAAAGCAGGCTGTGTCTGACGCTGAAGGGGCTGCGCGCGATGCAGGATCCGGCCGCCACGGGGGTGCTGTACGCGCCGCCGGCGGATGTTGAAGGACAGGCGGCGGGTGGGCTGCGGGCGTACTGCGAGGCGGTGAGGCGCGCGTTCATCGAGGAAGGGCTGATGGAGCCGGACGGCAGGCCGTTCGTGCTGCACGCGACGGTGGTGAACACGGCGCACGTGAAGAGGGGGCGAGGGGAGAGGTTGATGCTGGATGCGAGGGGGTTGTTGGAGGAGTACGCGGAGCATGTCTGGCTGGACAGGCATGAGGTAAGGAGTCTGGCGATTTGTAGGATGGGTGCGCAGCCGAAGGGGACGGAGGGGGATGAGGCGTATGAGGTGGTGGAGGAGGTGAGAGTGTGAGGCAAAGGGGGGATGTTGGTTTGCCTGTGCTTCAGAATGAAGGGTGATTCGGCAACAGGGACAGCAATACGGAAGGCATTGCCATATTGGTCATGGGGGGGCTGCATGCCACGATGCTGACGCTGGAGATATCTCATGCGATGTGGACACACCGCTCCTGGTGATGCAGAGTCGGTCGGTCGAGTTCGAGGCGCGGCTCAGGCGACCAAGAACGAGAACGGAGCAGCCCGAGGCAATTTATAGGCCTCACAACTCATTGAAGCACCTACGAAATTCCATTATAGGATCTACAATTGTAAAGATGCACCTGTCGCGAGGCCAGAGACCAGGTCAGCTTCCAGGGCGAAACGTGGCGGCGAGTCCAGCATAGTGTTGGGAATCCCGAGGCTTAACACGGCTTATCCTTATGGGATTACTATTTCTGTGCTATTTTGCTAAATACAATGGCCGCCGTATTTGAATCCTGGCTTTAACATGTATACTGTATCTGTGCTGGTAATGAAGTGTTTGCCAACGATGTGGGCAAGGCTACTTCAGAGGCCGGTGTCTGGGTAGAGCCAAGGCAATTAGATTCAAAAAAAAAAATAACAGGCATAATCAACGCGTGCGATAATTTCTATCACGGCTAAATTATATGACAGCTAAATTATATCACAGCTAAATTATATCAATGTACAAAATGTTGTTCCCCTATCCTCCGGGCCTGCAGCTGACTTATACCTACACGTGAAGCTGCCTTGCCCCTCCGGCCACAGCCCCGCGCTGACCTCACTCCTCAACCAACCTCAACGCGGTCGGTCTGTCCACGTCGCACCTCACGCCTCTAGGCAGCCACATTGGCAATTGAACTCGTCTCTCTATACCCCTCTATTCTATCACAAGAATACCTACTCAAGAGGCCTTCTCTGGTTTCACGATACCAACGCGGCCATGCGTGACGACCTGTAGCCGCGATTCCCCGCCCACGAGATCAACACCACAACCCGTCATGAGCGCCTCCGACAAACGGCGCGCCCACGGCGTCACCGGCAACCACGTGCTTCGGACGGCCACGTCAGTACGGCATGCCCACCACAGCTCCGGTAGCTCTGCTGGGGCGCCGTCGCCCAGCAGCACCCACTCAGTCAGCGGCGCAGGCAGCCATCTGCCAGCCGTGCCGCAGCGCGTGGCTGTGGTCAATCCCAGCTCCGTGTCCGACGACACCCACGAGACCTCGGAAAAGGACAAGGAGAAGGACAAGGAAAAAGACGGCACAGGGGCGAGCAGCAGCAGCGGTGGCATGACCCCCCGCACCTCATCCTCGTCCTCCGCCGCCGCCGCCGCCCGCGCCGCCAAGGACAAGCAGCGCGAGCGCGAGTCGGCCAGCCTCGCCGCGCAGGTGCGCCACAAGGACGAGCGGATCGCGCACCTCGAACGCGAGCTGGACACGATGGAGCGCGAGTTCCAGCACCAGCTGGACAAGCTGAGCGCAAGCGAGAGCGAGACGGCGACGTTCTGGCAGGCCAAGCACAGCGCGCTGCACCAGCGGCACCTGCGCGCAGACACGGAGCTGCGGCTGCTGCGCGCCGAGGTGGACGTGCGCGAGGCGGAGCGCGCGGAGCTGCGGCAGGGCTGGGAGGCGCTGCGGCGCGAGCTGCAGGGGCGCGACGAGGAGGTGCGCGCGCTGCGCATGCAGGTCCGCGGGCTCAAGGAGTTTGTGAGCACGAGCACACGCGCGGACGGGCAGGCGAGCGACGAGGTGTTTGGCGACGGCATGGCGAGGCTGGGCAACGGGCTGCAGAACTGGGTCATTTCACATTTTCGCAGGGCAAAGTTGGGTAGGTTTTTGTGGGTGAATGTGGTGTGCGTGAGTCGTGCTGACTTGTTGCTCCTAGATTTATCGACGCTCGACGACGAGACGACGGAGGAGATTAGCAACCTCATCCCCATGTACGAAGAGCTCGCGACCACGGCCAAGGTGCACCTGCTGCAGTCGGTGGTGTCGCGGATCCTCGTCGACATGGTTTTTGACGCCTACTTTGTCGGCCTCTCCGACGACCAGACGCGGCAGCTGTGCCAGATGGAGGAGACTCTCGGCGAGCTCTGCGGCGACAGCGGTAGCGGCGAGTCCGTCAACCGGTGGCGCGCGGCTACGCTCTCGCTGCTCCGACGGGAGGGGTCGCCGGCGCTGCTGCGGGACGGCGCGACGGCCGTTGCCGAGGCGGTGGTGGCACAGACGAGCCGCATCCTTGACCGGTTAACAGGCGGAAGCAGCGGCGGCGGCGGTAGGGAATCGCGTGACGTGACGCTGCGGGCACTGGTCAACGACGCGATCGAGCTGGCGCGGCTGCTGGTCGTGCAGAAGGCGGTGCTGCGCGTATGCATGCCGCGCGTGCTGCCGCACGAGCGCGTCTTCTTCGACGCGAGCACGATGGAGGACATTGGCGGCGGCGCGGAGGAGGAGGAGGAGTATGACGATGGAGAGGGTCAGGGGATGAGGCGGCGGCGGGAGGTGCGGTGCGTGGTGTTTCCGGGGGTGGTGAAGCGCGGCGACGAGGAGGGCGCGCAGATGCAGTATAGGAACGTCCTCTGCAAGGCCAAGGTGGTGTGTCGGCAGGACTAGACGCTCTTGCAAAAGGCCAGATCACTTGCTCAGATTAGATTTGAATATAAAATCAAAAATATTTAGTGTCACTCTTTCGCAGCGGTAGCTTGCACGCCGCGTATGCTGGCCTTGTGGCTAACGTGACAAAGCCAAAGCATAAACAAATCGCTCCGGGCGGGCCTGAAGTTGAATGAATGCCTGGTCATTAAAAAACTTGCTCAGGCTACAAACCTAAATTGGAACAATGGCTTTGTTTCTGGAATAAACATCATAGTCTGCATCCGACCATCTACATACAGACGCGAATCGCAACCTTTCCACCACCAGAACTCCTAACATTCAGAAAAACAAACCCATTCACCACCAAGACATCATGATTCCTCTATATAGGATCGTCGAACTCCTCTACATCTACACCTACGGGTCCAGGTCTGGCCGTCCGCAGTCGCGCACCACGGAGCTCGCACCTGTGCACCTAAGCACCCTCGGCCGGTACCGGTACTACGCCACGCGACAGGAGACGGCCGAGTACTTTCTGGGTGCCTTTGTGTTTCCGTTCATCTTCTTCATGTGGGGTCGCTGGCACGCATACCACCGGCTGCCGGGGACGTTGACGGGCTGGCTGATCGCCTTTGCGCTGGTGTTTGTGATGTCCTCATGGAACCAGCTACAACACCGCGCTGGCTGTTAGGAATCAGCGTATGCGTGACAACCGGCAGGAGTAGATCAAGGCTATAAGCTCCTCAATTTGAAAGTGGTCCGAATTTTGTCACGTCTTGTTGTTGGGGAAGTCGGCCGGATGTAGGAGGAAGGCGTGAGGAAGGTGGGAGATACACTAAACACCAGCGGTCGCGGTTTTGGAAGGAACGATTGTCATAATGCAAGTTGTCAAATATGATGCTCTCTTTCCCTCATTTTCTTCTATCCTTTTCCCTTTTCTCTGCAGATTCGAACAGCGATACATAACGTGCAGCGAACTTTTTTTTTTAATTAATAATTATTAATTATAATGGATGTAAGACTTCCTCGCCTCGTTGGACATTTCTCAAACCTCCCGAATTTCTCAGGCTCCTCAGATTTCTCAGGCTTCTCAGACTCCTCAGACTTCAACCTAGCAAAACAATTCTCATAGATATAAAGCTAACACATCTCTTAGATTTTATCCTTTGCCACCTCTCCTTGCTTCTTGGCTTGGTGCGCGGCGATCCTTGGTGGTGCGGCGATTTGCAGGGCCACGCCGGAAGTTCGGATTCCTCTCGTTGAGCGGATGAAAAGGCTGATGGACGATGAAGATGTCGGGCATTTTGTCTGGGATCTCATCGGCGCTCTCCTCCTCGGCAATCCGCCTCAAGAGGGGAACCAAGCCCAAGCTGGGAGGTAAGGAACAGGTGAATTTTCGACAAGCCCAGTCCGTCGATGGTTCAGCCGGGGCCCACCGCGCAATATACTGCGGCTTTGACGCTTATTACTATCACGAACATGAAGCCTTCAGGCACACCCTCGAGTTCGAGTCAAGCGAAGAGGATGTTGGAAAGGGACTCTGAGAATTGGACCACATCAAAACTCGGAAAATCCGACCGACTGTTTCGTTGTAAGTTCTACGTG
This sequence comes from Cordyceps fumosorosea ARSEF 2679, assembly GCF_001636725.1. Lineage (NCBI taxonomy): Eukaryota > Fungi > Ascomycota > Sordariomycetes > Hypocreales > Cordycipitaceae > Cordyceps > Cordyceps fumosorosea. Next base: position 946,640 of record NW_017387308.1, on the reverse strand, counting down.
ATCCTGAGCCCATCACACAACACTAACAAGTTCCTAGCACGACTACGACTCCATGAGCATACGACCAACCGCCTCGGCCACAATCCATTTAGGCCGTTCCTCACATCTGAATCTCCTCATCAACTATACGGACAGATAAGCCAGACAAGCCGGACAGGCTGGAAAGGCCAGACAGGTTGTACAGGTCAGAAAGACCAGGCAGGCCAGACAGAAGCATGGGCATACGACAAACCAAGATGGCGGAGAAGGCTATGGGTCATTTTTGGAAGAAATGCGTTGGAAGGGCACAAGAGCAGGGTGCTAGATCTGTATCGGAGTTTTGGATATGACTGGATGCATTGGATATGGCTGGATGTGTTTGAATATGACTGGATGTCGGCTTTGAAGCAATCAGGACCGAAGGTGGAATTTAGAAGGAGGCGTTGGGACTGATAGTGCCAGGTTCACTCAACCACGAAGATAAAAAGAAAAAAACCCCTGTAATGGCAGCTCACAGCCTAGAAAGTACAAAGATGAGAAACGTTACAAAAATAATAAAGACCACAACAGTGACAAATTGATGGTAATAATGAGAAATCGCATCCGCATCATCTTGCTACTTCACCTCGGCCTACCCGGTAGGTACCCCCCATGCAAAAGACCTTTGCGCTTGATTACTAAATCATCCAATATTGAACAAGTTTTGGCACCATTCACACAATCATGTCATGTCCGTCCGACCACTCGCAATAATACCTTCAACGCCACATGTACGCCGAAGGTGGAGAGTGTTGATCTACGGGTTCCTGTCTTGGCTCCTTGGCCAGCGGGTATAACCGCCCTGTCTCAACCTCCGAGCCTCACAATTTCTCAGCTACGGATATTTATAGGAACTTTTGTACGGCAAAGAAGAAGAAGAAATAAATTCCCGAGAATAAGCGACGGCCATTGCAGCTGTCAGGCCAAAACGTGGCTCGGAAGCAATTCCCGGGACCACATCGCCATTTGTCTCGGCGATGGCAACATCGCCCAGACCCGGTTCTCGCCCCTCCGACTGGCTTTTGCACTCTGCACATGGCATATTTCCGTCTGCCACAAATGCAAGCAATTGCACCGCTCATCCGCTCATTGGCGGCCCCTGCTAGATCAATGTCACCATATTCTTCACCATGACCGCCGTGGTGGCAAGGTTACATGGCGCGCTCGTGCTAACCAAGAAGTTCCTTCGTATCGGCGGGGGGCCGCTGTTGGGGGGTTGATCAAAAGGGCAGGTCGATTACTTGTTAAAAGGCAGAGCGGCCGCTGCTCATGCAGGAATGCCGCTCCCCAGGATAGACAGACTATCGACCTCTCGTCAATTTCAATTGCGGCCCGATCACCATGGCGAGCGAAAAGACGCCCGTCGACGTTCAGCCTACCGACAGGCTGCAAACGAGCCTGGACGAAAAGGCGACGGAGAAGCCAGAGATTGCCGCCAAGGATGATGCCGCATCGACTGACACGGCCGAGAGAGTCAAGGGACACCCCGTCATTCGAAATGGTAAACCTCAATGCCCTCATCTTCCACCACCTTCACCACCTTCTCCCTGTGGCTAACGTCTGCAAACAGGCGAGGACGTCTCCAAATACCTGGTCTCGGATCGCGATGATGGCGACCCAGCACTGACGTTTCGCTCCATCTTCCTCGGCACCGTCTTCACGGCCTTGTCCAGCGTCATCACCATGCTCTACGTCTTCAAGCCGACGCAGATGCAAGTCTCTGCCGTCTTCCTCCAGCGTATGCTCCCCCCTTCCTCCTGCCTCAACGTGTCATCTCACCTCTAACGACCTGCAGTCCTCATCTTCCTCTTCGGCGAGGCCTGGGCCTACGGCACGCCCAACCCCTCACGCTTCCGCAGCCCTGCCGTCCAGCGCGTCCTCCGCTTCCTCAACTCCGGCCAGTCGTTCGGCATCAAGGAGCACGTCGTCGCCTCGCTCATCGCCTCCTCTGGCAACAATGGCCTGTCCGGCGTCGAGATCTACGCCGTCGAGCGACTCTTCTACGACCGCGCCGTCAGTGCCTCCACAGCTGTGCTTGCCACATTCTCCATCTCCCTCTGCGGTTTCGTCCTCGCCGGTGTACTGCGTCCGCTCATCGTCTACCCGGCCGAGATGGTCTACTGGACCACCCTTCCGCAGGTCGTACTCTTCCAGAACCTGCACTTTGACCGCGCCGCCAACCGCGCCCGCCTCGCCAAGTTCTGCTGGGCCCTCGGCCTCGCCGCCGTCTGGGAGATTTTCCCCGCCTATATCATGACTTGGCTCGGCGGCATCTCCATCTTCTGCCTGGCCTCGATGGGTGCGCCCGAGCAGACGCGCACAACCTTCGGCCGCATCTTCGGCGGCGCCTCGTCGAACGAGGGGCTTGGCCTCCTCAACTTCAGCCTCGATTGGCAGTACATCCAGAGCACGTACCTGTCGCTGCCGCTCAAGCAGCAGCTCAACACCTGGATCGGCTACGCCATCTGGTACGTCGTGGTGCCCGTGCTCTGGTACCGCAACGTCTGGGACGCGAAAAAGTTCCCCTTCATGTCCACCTCGCTCTTCTCCAGCAACGGCACGCGCTTCGTCACCACCTCGATCCTCAACGACCGCGGCACCATCGACTACGACAAGCTCGCCCGCGTCGGCGTCCCCCAGCTCACCTCCACCACCGCCTGGGGCTACCTGACCGCCAGCCTCGCCATGGGCGCGCTGATCACGCACGTCATCCTCTTCTACGGCCCGGGCATGGTCCAAGCGTGGAAGCAGGCCCGCGCGCGCACGCAGCCCGACATCCACTACCAAAAGATGCTCAAGTACAAGGAGGTCCCGATGTGGTGGTACCTCGCGCTTTTCGTGCTCACCTTCATCGCCGGCCTCGTCGTCAACATCCGGGGCGACACGACGCTGCCCGTCTGGGGCTACATCATCTCGCTGCTCCTCGGCGCCGTCATCGCGCCCTTCTCGTGCATCCTCTACGGCCTGTACGGCACCGGCATCGGCACCAACCAAATCTCCAAGATGGTCGCCGGCGCGACGCACCCGGGCCGCCCGCTCGCCAACCTCTACTTCGCCAGCTGGTCGCACCAAGTGATCCTGCTCGCCGTCAACCTCGCCAACTGGCTCAAGGTCGGCCAGTACACCAAGGTGCCGCACCGCGTCATGTTCTTCACCCAGATCTACGGCACCCTGCTCGGCGCCGGCCTCAACTACGCCGTCATGACCTCCATCGTCTCCGCCCAGCGCGAGGTCCTCCTCGACCCCCTCGGCACCAACGTCTGGAGCGGCTCCACCATGCAGAGCCTCAACGCCCAGGCCATCACCTGGGCGCTCGCCACCGAGATGTACGGCCGCCACGGCCGTTACTTCGTCGTCCCGCTCGGCCTGCTCATCGGCGCCGTCTTCCCCGTCGTCCACTGGGCGCTCTGCCGCGCGTACCCGCGCATCCGCAAGTGGCCCATCAACACCACGTTCATCCTGCAGTACATGGGCACCACCTACTTTGGCAACACCTCCTGGCTGTGGTCCTCTTTCGCCGTCGGCGCCTTCTCCCAGCTCTGGCTGCGGAAGCGCTACCCGCGCATCTACAACGAGTACAACTACCTCATCGGCGCGGCGCTCGACGGCGGCTCGCAGATTGTCATCTTTATCCTGTCCTTTGCCGTCTTCGGCGCGAGCGGCCAGTCGCACCCTTTCCCGACGTGGTGGGGCAATCCGGCGGGCAACCCGGACCACTGCATATAAGCATCATCATCATCATCATGTACATAGATAAAGATCAATTAAATTTTGATACATTTTCCAAAATGATGCGTTTCTACGGTAAACCAATCTCGAGACAACGTATGCCACCGAGTGCGGCTCTTCCATCCAATCCGTGATTGTTGCACACTTTTTGACCAACGCCAGCCGTAGATACCAATACACAGACAATAGACAAGTCAAAATCATCCCAAAAGTTTCATCTGCTTTCTTGGAGAGCCCTTTGATCTGTCCCTGGGAAGTCGCGCGTCCAGTTGCGCGAGTGAAGCTTGCGCGTCGGGTAGCTCTGATCGGGGGGTCGAATGCCCAGGCCCTCCTTGGGCTGGAGTTGACGAGTCGTACACGGGCCCGTTGGTCTCCAGTATGCTGTTACTCGACTGCAACTCATCAGTACGGCTATAATACCCGGCAACTTTCTCTAAATTCAACTTACCCTTGTCCCCACAAACGTCTTCCTCATAAATGCCTTCCCGCGCGACGGATCAACCCACAGCATGACCGCTGCTTCTTCCGATGCCAGCGTCATGAAGGACAGCACCAGCGCACAGCTCTTCGACGTCAGCTCTCGCGAGGTCGCCTTGCGGCGGATGTCGATGGGTCTCGCGTTAAGGTTCGACGCGAGGTACAGGTGGCCGTTGTCGTTCACCAGGGCCAGTTCCCGTCCCGAGGCGGAGAAGGCGGCGCACTTGATCCTGTTCCCCAGCTTTCCATGGGCACTGCCCGAGCTGGCCTTGACTTCTGTTCGGTGGCCGTCGTTTTGCTGGATCAAGACGGGAGCGCCGGACTGGGTCCATGTCGTGACGCACAGCAAACCCTCCTCGGCACCCTGCTGCGAGCGCATCATCACCGAGGATATCCCGTTATCCTCCGACTCGTGCATGGGCACCGGGTACCGGCATCCGCTTAGCTCCTCGAAACTGTCAAATGGGAACCGCCACAGGTATATCTGCACGACGCCCTTGGCACTGCGTGTGCTTGCGACGAGGCTGAGACCGTCTTGCGAGAATGCTAGCGTATCGACCGAGGGACAGCTCTTGCAGGTGCTGTGAAGCTTGGAATGCAGGGAATCTTCTCGCGGCTGCTCCGCCGTGGCAGTCTTGAAGAATCGCACGAGACTGTTTTCGAACCCGACCACAACATAATTCTCCTGTCGATCGATTGCAATGCTTTTACACCAGTGGACTGACGGCACTCTATATTCAGTTACTGTTGGCATCGTCTGAGTGAGGTCCATTATCCGAAGCTACCGTTGTGTTAGTTTATCCCCGGTCTGCAGTGCGTAGAGTCTTACCGTCAATTTTTGCTCGCGGCTGCCCATCACGTATGCGACATATCGTCTGCCAACAGTTGCCAAGATGCAGGTGCTGTCTGTCGGTATAGTTCGAGTCTGGCTAGGGGGAGTTGTGCTGAGATCCCAAACATGAATCATGGACTGACTCCAGAGCAGCCCATAGGCTGAGCTGGTTGAGAGTGCGACATGTATGTTGGCGATGGCCTTGGTCTTTGTAGCAGACTTGAGTCCCATACCAACTAAACCCCTTAGTGGAATTTCTTCCATGGGTTGCTCATCAACCTGATTAGATGAGACGGAGCTCGATTCTCCAGAAACGGTGGGTAGTGGTCGTTTTCCTGATGGGAAGAGGATTGGTACTCTCCATCGCTGGCGTGACTTGTCGGGACCTACTGGTAATTTTTGAACGGCAGGGTATGTCATCGATGGCTCCCTCATACTTGGTTTGCCGGAAGATATAGTGTCGATAGAGAAATACGACAGCCCTGCTACTGAACTGTTGCCTTGCTGCGAGTGGCTGCTCCCTGGAGTGATTTCAGGCGACATTTCTCGTCTAGGGGGTTCAGCAGTGATCCAGGGTCTTATATGAGCTAGAAGTGAATTCTCCTTTTTGGAGATTGAATATGATGGCCCCAGGGAATTGTTGCTCGATTGGTCCATGATCGAAGGCGCAGTCTCCTTTGTTACGGACGCCGCGTGTGTTGGCATCATTTGCGCGTCAAGAGCCGCCGGAATAGTTCCACCAAATCCGGCTGTAAAAGTGCTGTAGCTGAACCCTTCGTGAGGTTCTATGTCTGGGGATCCATACTGGAAACTGTTCAACATGTGGCGTTCGACATTAACGGAATCGGCCTTGACCTGGAGTGGGCTTAGCAACTCCCAGACCTTTCTTGCCAGGGGAAGTTCGCGTGCGACAGTCACGGTCTTTTCGCACATGATGCATTTTGAGGACTCTGGCAATGCAATTTCTTGGACAGGGATGGAATCCAGCTAGAAGGAAGGTCAGCCCTTGTTCCGGGTAGCCTCGTCGAATACCTACCACAGTATTGATCCCATTCGCCCTGAGCTGCGCGCCCCCAACTGTGTGGTTATTCGGGCAATTCAGCACATACTGCGAAGGGCTCTGCGATCCGATGGAGCTTGCATCGGGGTCGTCTTGAATTTGTATACTTCTAGTGATTCTGGAGATGCTGACTGCCGCCTCCCTGTCGCTTGTGCGCTGAACAGCCTGCCTCTGATTCAGTTTTTCTGTGAGCTCATCCAACGCGTCAGCTATGTATTCGCCTCTACTGGGCTCATCAAAACTTAGAGTCGACAAGTCCGGTGTGTCCCACAGAATCAAGCGGAACCAGGCATTGAACGACGCCACGACGTCAGCCTTGGAGAATTGGCTCGGTAATCGTAGACTCTGGAGGGCTGTAAAGACGGCGTTTCGGGATGCCATTGCATCTTTCCGGATCTGCAGATCGCTTGTCGCGGCTTCAGCGGCGTGCTGTATTGACGCGCCTATTACATACAACGAGACGTCTCGCAGCGCGAGGAACTGTGATATCCAGTTGCTTGGCGCAGCGTCCTCTGAGACCAGCTCCAGGATTGATGATGGCAGCAGGCAATTAGTCAATGGGAACTAGGATGATTAGCTTAAAAGTTTTATGGCAAAGGCAGGTCTGTACTCACCAACTCAGCAGTCAGGTTTGGGGTTGCCTGTTGCATCTTTAGCGGTAGGCTCAACGAATGGGCATCCTCGTGAAGACGGCCGGTTATTTCCTTGCACATGTTGAGCAAGAAAGACTTTGGGCCTGGATAGGCGTCAAATATTTGTTCCAGCAGCCGATGAATCCTAGCAAACCGGGCGCGGCGATCTTTGGGCCGCTGCATCGGCGGCGATCTGGGATGGAGGTGCAGCACGCGGAGGGCGTTGATCAGAAACTCGGCGAGGTATTCATCTCGCAGTGCGGTGGCTTCCCATAGACTATCACGGCCCTCAACAATGGTTTGAAGGACCAATTCCATGGTACGTGCCGCAACCTCCCAGCTAACAAGGAACCCAAGGAAGGGGCCAGGCTGCACTTGCCGGGATGGGATGGTAAGGCGTTGAATGTAGAAGATGGCATCGAGCTGGACCAGGAGATTGATGATGATATTCTGGTATTGCGTCTTTTCTCCAGCTGCCAGGTAGAGTTTCTCGAGTGAGAATCGGCCCAGAAGCTCGAGAATGATGTCATCTGCATCGCTGCGAAGCGCAAGCTGTCTCCAGATGGTGGTGCGCCTGGTGAAGCATGACGACGGGACCGACGACGCCATAGCTACCGAAGACGGTTTTCGATAGATGTGATGTCGACTTGAGGATGGAAGGAATGACACAAGAGGATCTCCTGACAGACACGATGAAATCCTCTTGCCCTGGCCGGGCCGGACCCTGGATGGGATGGAGGGTCAACGGGTGACGGTGGCGCAGCGTTGGAGGAGGTGGACAGACGACAAACGGCTATCGGGCGAGCGCTGGGGGCGGTGCGGGCGGCGGTGCCTGCAGTCAGTGGCCTCCCGGGGCGTCTGGGGGCGGGGAAGAGGGGGTTTTTAGCGGGTTTTCTGTCTTGTTCAGTGGGTTTAGCGGACTTGATAATGCTCAGCTTGGTGGACGGCCCGCTCACCTGGGTCACTGAAGTGGTTGCCTGCAAATTTAGCAGCGACTACTGGAAGAGAAGCGATCAAGCTTATCCTGACCTCAGCTTCAGCCTTACAAACAAACTGGTGATGAAGATGGGAGACGCAGCCTCCATCCGCCATCGGCCACGTAACAGAAATCTATCCGCTCTAGGGTGTGTGAGACTGCCCTTACCCCTCTTTCCGCGTCCTGCACGCAGCAGACAGGCCAAGCCTCCCCATCCTCGATGGTGGTGTGCCGTCGTCTAGGAGGCGTCCAGCTTCACCGAGCGAGCAGAACCAGGTCTGCGATATGCGACATGCGACATGCCGCAAGGCTCTGCGCCGCCGCCCTGCTCATCTTCAACCGTCCCTCAACTTTTATCGTCCACTGGCGTCAACCGCCAGCCAATCTTGGCGCACCAAGCTCCGGAGCAATGTCTTCAAACTGGATCGTACGGCCTAGGTCGCTTCGGATGAGGCTGCATCCCGGCCCTGTCATTGGCGGCTTCGTCTCCACGACAAGCGGTTATGCTGGCTGGTGCGTTGTTACGCTGCAACCATGTTGAAAAGGGAAGCTGGCCAAGGCTACATTCCGCAGTACCACGACCCTGTACCACTGCAGGCAGGCGGCGCTGTTTTCTTTCCCTCTCGTGTCTATGGTCGGCTCTGACTGGCTGGCTGGGAGCATAGATTAAGCTAGAACCGATATAGCAGCCTGCGTGATGCTTTGCCGTGCAAGGCCTTTTGTTGTCAGCCGCACGGCAAGCAAAAATAGGCCCTTGTTGCATGGCACTTTTTCAGCTGAGTGGGCAGAAGAGCTCTTTATTCGGTACGACGCCGTCAAGCCTCCTATTTCCCACTTCGTCACCGTCGTCTGTTATTACCAACGCTAATTCTAATTCAGTAGCAATCTCCTTCACATGCTGACCCGTTCGCGAACCATTCATCAGAGGTTTACCGTCAGGACGCCTTGCCTGCCTCTGCTTCATCGGGGCTGTGTGCCTCGCCATCTCAGCTGTGCCGATCGTAGGGCCATGTTGAATTTGCCAGCCGTTGTTGACTCGACCACTTGAGCACAGGGGATTCGCCCGCAAGCATCGGCCTCCTTTCCAGCCTCTGTCTACGAGGATCCGCCAGCCACGCAAGTTTCTCTATATCAATTTGGTCAAGCCCGTTTTGGCTTGCCCTTCTACGGTTGCAGTACCCTATCCGGCATCTGGCTGGGAGTGCATAATTTCAGCGGAGCGCGCACAACTTGCACAATGCGCTACGACGGTCACGATATTCACATCATCGAGTCTGGTCAAGATGTCGAATTCGAAGACACCGCGCCACCGCGCGAAAAGATGAAGCGCAGTGGCGACAGCCTCTGGTACGGATCGCGACGATAATGACACAGCCGATATCCCGCGTGGCGCAATGGACACTAACCCCTTGTGACACCACAGGCGAGTGCTCAGCGAGAGGAATATCAATGTATGAGTTTTCGACCAAAGATCACATGTTGCTTCACTAACATGCCCAGATGATTGCGTTTTCAGGGTAGGTCAACTGCCAGACCATCACGTTAGCGATACCAACTGATTTCTAGTTCCATTGGCAACGGTAAGCTCAGTGCAGCATTTGTGTTTGGTTCGTATATTGATTTGGTTATTACAGGCCTTTTCCTAGGAAGTGGCATTTCCATAGCCAGTGCGGGCCCGGGTGGTGCTGTCATGAGTTACCTCATTGTCGGTACAGTAATAGCTTCCATTATATCTTGCCTCGGCGAGATGACAGCCTTGATGCCTGTCAACGCCCCAATGATGGAATTCCCACGTCGCTTTCTAGACCGCGGTGTCGGTTTCGCCGTCGGTTGGGTATACTGGTAAATTTAACTCGGCCGAGAGAAAGGTAGCTCATCTGCTAACCGAACAGGTTTGCATATGCTGTACTCGCAGCGAGCCAGGTTGTAGCTTTCGCAAATGCGCTGCGATTCAGTTATGACGACACAGATATTGGAGGGAAAACAAACATCCAATGGAGCATTGGCGAGAATGTTGACAGCGCCGTTTGGATCAGCATTTGCCTAGTCGTCATTGTCGTCATCAACTTCCTTCCCGTTATCGTAAGTGCGCCGCCATCTGAAGCAAGCCAGTGCCAACTAATTGACTCACAGATATACGGCGAACTCGAGTATATTTTCGGGTGCATAAAAATGACATTGCTCGTTATTTTGATCATGACAATGCTTGTATTCGATGTTATGAACCGTGAGTTCTCTTCTTTTTGTAATTCTTCTACTGCTAACTAGCTGTAGCCCGCCCTGGAGCATACTATACGAAGCCCCTTGGAACCAAGTGTAAGCTCCTTTAGTCTTTGATCTTGTGCGACCAGAAGCTGAATGAGCAGACTGGGACAAACCATACGGCTTCTTGAATGAGTTGTATCATGTCACAGACGACGCCGGCAATGTGCAACGAACCATTACAGGCCCCATCGGCTCACTTCTTGGCGTGTGGTGGGTATCTACACATTACTCTTATCACCAGTCTTTGCTGATTCATCAGGACTACTTTTATCAATGTCATGTTCTCTTACATTGGCATGGATATCGTCGCCGCCACCGCCGCTGAGAGTCGCGCCCTTGCCGACTCGGAGAGCATGAAGATGGCCGCCCGCAAGATCAACATTCGCATCATCACTCTCTACGCGCTCGCCGTCACCACTGCCTCCTTTGTCGTTCCCTACGATCACCCCTTCATCAACGGCGCGGGCACGTCCGTCAGCTCGCGCTCCGTCTTCATCATCGCCGCCGTCGAGGCTGGCGTGCCGATGCTTGCCCAGTTCTTCAACGCAATGTTTGTCGTTTCGGCGTTTACCTGCGCCATCAACTCGCTCTACGTGGCTTCCCGCGTGCTGCACACCCTGGCGCTTCGCGGCCAGACCGGGCCCGAGTTCATCACCAGGCGACTGCGGGCGTGCCGCTGTGGCGTGCCGATCCGAGCCGTAGTGGCGACGGCCATGCTGATGCTGATAGCATACATGGGTAGATCCGGCTCCCCCGGTTCCGTGAGTCTGCCCGGTGACAAACTTCATGTACATGCCTCCCGTTGCTAACGTGCGCAGCGCCTCGACGAGCTTTCCAACAACTGCACAGTGTCGTGCCTGATCGTTTACGCAACCATCTGCGCCACCTACATGCGCTTCTACAACACGTGAGCGGCCAGGCCCTTTCACAGCGAAAACCTTTATCTCGCAACAGTACTAACGAAGCTGTGCACAGGTTGGAGGTCGCCAAGATGAGCGAGGACACGTCCGCCGCGCAGGCCGCCAGCTACGACCGCGACAGCCCCTTGTACCCGTACAAGTCCCACGGCCAGTGGCTCAAGGCCTTTTACGGGCTCGCCGGGAGCTGCGTCCTCCTCATCTTCAACGGCGTGCCCGCCTTTCTCGAGAAGCCCTTTAACGTGCGCAAGTTTGTCTCTGCCTACGTCGGTGTACGCAACCCCCCGTGTGCTGACAAGAAAGAATAGATACCGGTGTACATTTTACTTGTTGTGGGCTACAAGTTCCGCAAGCACGGGTTCCGCTTCTCGCACTGGGGCCCGGAGCGGTCCGACGACCTGAGCAACACGGTGCGGGCGGCGAGCGAGAAGCGCCGCGGACGGCTGGATCTGCCGGACTGGGGGGTCACGAGGGCGAATTGGCAAGCTCTCGGGCACTGGCTCTGGGTCTGGATCAAGTAATCTCGGTCATGGCCCGTTTTCCTTTCTTTTTTGTGTTTCCCGTGCTACATAACCTCCAGGCTTTCTCATCACCTTTTGCTATTGGCGAGTTTGCTATGCCGATTAACATTGCGATCTCTTAATATTTTTCTTCTTTACTTGGCTGAGCATCGGGCCTCATACATACATTCATAGGTATCCGCCCTACGTGGGTAGTACCATGTAAATGCAGATCATTATCACACAAGTACAGGAAAAGGGGCAAGTAATAAGCTGATGAAAATGAGTATATGCTACATCATGACTTTTTCGTACTATGTACATCAATAGATTGACATTTACAATCATGTATAGGGCCGGTCTCCCTTGACTCCGGCCAACATGCTGTCCTTCAGGTCGGGTTGCCGAAGCGCCCAGCGGGGCCTTGGCTCTGACCAAGATGCACTCCTTTACGTCGGTTTACCGAAACGATTGAAACGCGTTGTTCCCTACAGGCGATGCTATGCCAAGCGCGTTGACATGAAGCTCGTCGCGAGCGCGATTGCTTGCCAGCGCTGTCGGCGTATTCGCACAGAATGCGCAAACGTAGACGTTGGTCATGGTGCGTTTCGTGATGCCAATGCATTTACCATGAAGCCACATTTCGCATGAATCACTTGGTCAGGTTAGCAGGGAACAGGATAATTCTTGACCGAGTGACTCACCATTGTACCATGAAAGCCTTCTTGCTGGCGCCAGTTCGTTTGCATACACAACGGATAACCGGCACTTCAGTTCCATAACCAGATTCGGCGAGGCTAGCTGGCGAAACTGTATCACTTGGAAAGTTGCCCAGGTTGGTGAGTAGTCGTCCCGGCATGTTCGACTGGCTCGAACGCATCTGGCGGCTTTCAACAAGCTTGTAGAGCTCGCTGGCAGCGTCCCCACTGGGTCGGCGTTGCTCGTAGAGGGTCGGTTCAGCTTCACTTTCGTCACCGTGCGGCCCACCCTCTGCGCTGGCTGAGCTGCTGCTTCTATCGCTTGTGCTATGACTAGGGCGGTGAAAGATGGAGCCAATGGGTTTCCGAGGATCGGGCAGAGCGTAGGAGGCGGAAGAGGCGGAAAAGGAGTTGTTACGGGAAGGGATGATAATAGGCTCGTCATCCTCGGATTCGGATTCAGAAGAGAGATTCCACGTGGAGCGGGAGGACAAGTTTCTGCTGCTTTGGCATCTTGATAGGCTTTGGTTGATACTGTGCTGGCTCTCCATAGTGGCCTCTGCTCTGGCCCGGCCTCGAGCATCTATAGTAAATCGCACAGATGCAAGTTGTCTAGCCGGTGACGATTCTCGGACCATGGCTAGCGAGGAGAGCCTACGTTGGCTTTTGACGGGTGATATCCTCCCGTTTGGCCTGGCCATCGGGTGGCGAGCGTCAGCCGGACCACTGCGAATATGTGCCATGGGCCGAGCTGCGGGAGCCAACGTCGGCAATGTGTTGCTTCTAACCAACGTTGCACGGCCACGGGGATCCACTGCAGGTTGGTCAAGTCCTTTCCCAGAATTCTTGAGAGGTGCGCTGGCCAGAGTGCGATCCGGAGCTTTGCCTGCATGTTGAGACTTATTCTTCGCTTTGGTGCGGATATCCGGCTTCGTGGTGGTCTTGCCAACAGGGACGGGCATTGCCTGCTCCGCCGCAGAGAAAGCAGGCATGGCAACATCTTGGCCCATCATCAGAGTAGGATCGACGATTTCGCCAGTATTCATCATGGCAAATGGGCTTACAAGCTCTGAAGGGTATTCGCTGACTGTCAAGTGATCAACCGCCTGTGGTTGTGGTGGGGCGTTTTCCTGATTCGAGGAGGGCGGCACCATGTTTGGGTCTTGGAATAGCTGAATATTGGTGTTCCAGTCAAAAGAGCCGGTTTGTCGATGGCCGTTTCCTGCGGGGGGAAATAACCCTTGGGTGGCATTGAAATCGAGGTCCATGCCCATAGATGTGTTGGGATCCCAAAAGTTGGAGGGAGCCCCGGCAGGGGCGGACAGAGGGTACGAAAAGATATCACCAGGGTTGGCCATAAGCGCCGATACATCATGGGGCTGGGATCCCTCGGCAAAATCCGGTTGGTGAAAAGGCTGATCATATTGCATGTTGGAATTGGGAGCGAGCTTCTGCTCTCCCTTGTGGGCGGTTGGTGGTGGAGATATAATATGAGAGTCGGAGTCCTTGGTGACAGTGCCTCGACGAGGCTTCTTGGCAGACCTGGCTTTGTTGAGGGAAGGACTTGGTACCGGAGTGGTCTCTCGTAAAGAAGCTTTAGCAGTATTCAGACTCGGAGAAGAAGCAAGTCGTTTCGAGGGGTCGACAGGTGGCAAGTTTGGGCTGGGCGAAAAGTGGTTGGCATGGGTTGCAATTTCGAGAGCAAAGCCTTCGGCGGAGTGGAGGCGCTTATGGGAGGTTGCGGGCGTATGCGGGACAAAATCAGGAAATCGAGCAGGTGAAGCTTTGAGGTTGCCAGGTGTAGCGTTGAAGACGGAATATTCCTCGGCGAAGCAAGGTGTTGAGCTACCCAAGTCGGTGAAGGAACCGTGCGGCTGCCGGGGTGTCTCGAAGACGGGACTGGCAAATTCAGCAGATGTCGGAGTGTGCAGCGGGGTAGGCGGTTGAGCGTTTGGATCTCCAAAGCTTCTATTGAGAGGAGAATGGTTAGTTTCTGCAAACGAGTGCGTAATGGGGGAGAAACGAGAGGTTAAGGCGAGGGAGCACTAACGTTGAATCACGACGAGCGTCGGTCATAGCAGCTCCAAAGTAACGCTGGCTATCGCAGCGGCAGGTGACATGCCAGATGTAACCAGAAGACAGACAGCAAGTAAGTACTGCAAGAGGCAAAAAGATTGAGGGGCAAGTCGCAATTTGTCTCGAGACGGGAATGCTTCTTTGCTTCGAGGTTCTTTTTTTTCTCGGGCGGGTATGTAGTCTGGACCGTATGTGGGGATTGGTGGTGTGTCACAGCAACGACGATGATACGAATCGAGCAAGTTGAATATGGACAGAATAGAAGGTTTAAAGGCGGCTCCGGAGAAAGACGAGCAGAAATTCGACAAAAACGCTATTTGGATGGAAGAAACGAAGCGAACGAGGGAGTTGAGGGATTGATATCGGAAGCGGCGAAGTCGAGCAATCTAGAAGGACGAGCAAACACAGCCTGCCAAGCAAGGGTGGTCAATGGTCAAAACTCGAGAGTAAGCGGGCGGTGGAAAAGCGGGTGGAAACCAAGGGAGGAGCAGGGAGCACGGAATAGTGAGTGGAGGAGGAGAATAAAGAGCAAGCAAGCAAGAACATGCCACAAAGAGAAATGAGGGCGAATAGGGCAGAAGAGGGGAGCGACGGGGAATTTAGCCTACCGATAGCAAGACAGGGCGAAAGCAGGATTTGGATGGTGAGGAGAGGAGCCAGTCGCCGAGGCGGCGCAGGAACAAGGCGAGGGAAGGGAGGGAGGGAGTGGTGTTGAGCGAGGGACCAGGCCAGGGACGGGTCTGGGCGGTGGTGATCTAGGGTAACTGCCTAGACCAAGAGAAGAAGCGATGATAAAGGTAAACGAGAATTGGACGTGTCCAGCAAAAAAATGTTGAAAGACTCAAAATGTGTTTGATCGAGGTTTTGGTGAATGCTGGCCAGGGCTGGATACCTAAGGTAGTGTAAGGTGAGATGGCTACCTACTCACATCCAGGTAATGCTGCAATTGATATTTTATCAAGATATTAGCCACCTTGTACATAGCAGTAACAGTACGACGGCTGTACCACGTACGTTACCATGGGTAGCCGGCTGAGATAGCTGCTGCGCAATGGCCGTCGGGCTGAGGGCAAGGGAGTACCTGACCCGAGGGCGGGAAGCTAGGCGGGAAGGAGGTATCCCCGCGACAGAAGCACGACAGAGGCACGACAGGGGGGACGATTACACTACGGCGAGACAAAGTTGCATTTTGCATTTGCTTTTTTGTCTGGCCGGGAGGGGGAATACTGGTACGGAGGAGAAAGGCAGCCAGCAAGTTCACACTCCACACAACTTGGCACAGAAAAAGCCAACCAACCAGCCAAACCACCACCGACCACGAAAGAAGTCGGTCCATACGGTATCCAGCTCTGGCTAGCACCAGCACTAACTGCGGATGGCACGCTGTGAATAGTCCGTCTCCAGCATCCTACTGGCTGGACGACGCTCGCTCGGGCTGGGGGAATCCTGATTAGCGGCATCTGCGCCCTGGCTAGCTGATTGTTTGGCTGGAACGGGACGCTACGGGGAGCTTGTGTCCACCGCATGAGACGTAAAAAAAAGAAGGGGAAGGGAAAAATAAGGACCTGCTTCAGCTGGGAGACGGGAGGGCCAGTCAATATGCGCGGCGGACTATTTCTGTTGCAGGCGGCAGATGCAGGAGGTGGTGTTTTGGACAAAGTCATACAGAATAATTGATAGGAAGATATTCGCCATGCGGACAAGGTACAAACAAGGCACGGAGAACGGAGTACAGAGTACGGAGTGCTTCCTCCGGGCCAGCCAGCCCTGCCACAACAGCCACAGCGAAAGAGGCTGGTGCATGCATACAGGCATCATCACCAGCATGACATGACAGCACCAACAGCAAAAATACATTCAATATTTACCCATTTCACGTGAAACTCCACCACTCCTCCGGCACTCCTGAACTTTGCATCTCTCGCCATCCGAATCTTCAAGATTCCTTCTCCGATTCCTTCCTCTACTCAGCTAGTCCAAAGCCCGCCAGTATCAAAGTATCCTCCCCTACCACTCGAACCTGTTCCTTCCTTTTGCTCTTCCTCCAACGACTCTCCGCAGATGCTACTTTTCCCTCGTTTACTCACCACTTCTTATTATGAGCATAATAGACCCTCTCGGCGCCGTCATCAAGAAAATCACTGTGGAGTCGCAAGGCAGCCACCTCGGTCCTCCGCTCACAACCGTCAGCCAACCGCCGGCGCCGTCTTCCCTTGGCTCCAGACACCCGGCTTCCTCCTGAGAGGGCAAGATAACCACTCGCAATTTGCCCGTCCATCAATGTCGTCCGTCAATGTCGTCCGTCTTTTGAGTTTTGGTCCCCCAACCCCCCTTCCAATCAAGGGAGGGAGACAGCATATCTGCGTGCTAGCATCAAACGAATTGCGCCACGAAGCCACCCATTCGCCTATTTGTGGCCCTGTCGGCGATGAAGAAACAATTCATGCCAAGCCCCCTCAATGCCACTCTCGGCTCTGCCCATTGTCCCAGTCCCCTGGGAGCACATCTAGATCCCATTGGTGCCGGCGCCGACACTACCGCATAAGCCGTGCCGTCGGAAGTGCCACACCAACCGAGACTTACTCCGCGCGCCCAACGCAAGGCCCAATTATCACGACCTCGTATCCGTTGCCGCCCTCAACGGAGCCTGACGGGTTCTCGCTGAAGAGCCCTCGTGCACTTGAACGTGGGATCTTTGCCCTCTGCCTCCGGCCCGGCACCGAGAGCCACCGCCTTTGATGTGTCGCATTTACGAACCATGCCATCGGAACGGATGAGAATCGGGCTGAGTGGCCCCAAATCTCCTTGCACCACCCGTTCGCAGCCGCCTCGTACGACTTGTCGCAACACCCCGTCGCACAGTCTCCCATCACGACGACTTGCGCCATGCAACCTGGAGAAACGAGCCCCATGTCGAAGGCAAGCACCGTCTCACATGAAGGGAGCTCACAGGTATGTCGCCACAGACGCTATTCTTTGATTAGTTAGAAGATCGCGGGAAGGATGGTGCTAAGCACCATTTGAGACAATGTAATCTCTCAACTCACCCTCGAAGTCCCTCCGAAAACTCAAAGCTGGTGGCGGGGTAGCTTGTCCGAGGAGCATGAGAAAAATCCCGATGAGTGCCCTGGTATTGTTCGTCGTTGTACGGCATTGGTTCGCCTCTATGGCCAATATCTTGCCCAGCTTGGCACAGCTTCATGTCTGAACCGAGACAATGTCTATTGAACCCTCGGATCGGGCTTTCGGCTTTGCCTCTCTTCTGTCTAGTCTTGATTAGGCTGACAAAGAATGTGGTGGCAACTCGTGCCGTGTGGCAAAGGTCGAGTCTCGGGTTGTAAGACAACAAGTCAGCACCGCAGAGCAGAAGATACGAGAGCAAGACATGACGACAATGAGGGCCCCAATTGAGTCGTCGCCTATCCATTCTTGTAGGTACCGCTTCGTCTCTCACAGGGCATTATCTTTTGCTACACACATTATCTTTCCTTGGATGCCGATGAGATGCCAACGGCTGACTGTCAGCACCCGCTGGTCAAGACGATGAGAGCCTCGCACGCCGCCAAAGCACCGACGGCAACCAACACTGCTCTTGTTGGAGGATCCGCAGTTTCTTCAGTAGTGTCAGGAACACCCGCAACGTGTCGTTTGGCAGCCTTGCTGATTCCGACAAGTTGGCCGTGGTACGATGTCGATGACCCACAGCTCGGAACCATTTGTGAACTCTGGTGGTGAACCTGCAAGCAAGGGGGATGCAACATCGGCGACCAAACCCATGTAAGGTTTTCAGTCAAACCTTGCGATTCCGGGGGTTAAAGTGCTGTGTGCTTTCTGCTCGCTGCAACATGCTGGTAAAAGATACTCACTCGCATGCTCCCCAACATCCATCCGTATTTGAGTATGCAGGACAAGCAAGGATCCTAACTATCTACTACCCCGGACTCGCTCCCATTACGGAAAGTAGCAGAAATCCCATGGTCGGTTCAGGGTTGGGTTTCCACCAGACAGGGGTCTGCGGCATCGGGCTCGCAGTTCGCCATCGAGCCCTTTCGGCTTGATATCCAGTAACTCGGGCCTGTTACGCAATAAACACCCGCACTCGCTCACTCGGCCGATGGTGGTTTCCTTGTTCTGCTGAAAAGCCAATGCTGATCCGTAAGCTAGCTGCTGTCCTATCCAGTCGGACAAAAACCTGCGTTTCTGCGGGATGGGGAATGTGGAAATTGCACCTCTCCACCACCCATCGCGATCTGTCTCTCCTCCCTGGTCAGTTGGCCTAGCAGCCTCTTCCGTCCAAAGATGGGATGCCTGCATGTCCTGCTGGCCGGAAGATGTTAAAGAGGCTTTTGGGTAGGGTTACGGTAGAAATGAACGTATTTGTCTGGCCTTGGAAGGTCATCTTGATGGTGGTGGTGATGCTCCGGCGAACTGCACCGATGTGGAGACCAGAAGCAAACGAATAACCTAATTGCTCTAGTCTGCATAGAGAAATTATTGTTGGAAAGTTGTAAGCCGATTCTAGAACCCATCGTACGTTGCCGATGGCTCATTACAATTGGATGATACGCTGCAGTAGCCAGCCATTGAGAGCTTTCCTGCCAGGAGGCGATTCTGCGCTACCGGGGAGGATGAGGAGTGAGGAGCCTACTAATGACTGTCATATCACGGTATTCTCGCTTAGATCTGTAGCAGAACAGCGGTCGACATGATCAAATACAGCGTGCATCGTCTCCACGGAGGTGCTGAGGAAAGAAGGACACAACTTAATTCACATAAAAGAATGAGTTGAATGACGGCAGCGTATGAAGGATGCTTTCTGCGTATTTTGGGGAAAGACTTGACTGCTCCGCCATTTCCTGCCAATCAGCTGTTAAAGTTCCCCAACAGTGGCATGTCGTTCCCTCGACATTCACGGGGGAAGTCTCGTCGCTAGCTCAACTGCCAGTGCGAGATGAACGAAATTCGAAGCTTCGAAGGCGCTAGGAAAAGCGCAAAAAAAAAAAAAAGGTTACGGTCCATTAGGTCTGCTGCTTCGAGACCGCCGGGGCGCTCATCTGGGCGTAATGGTTGTTGCTACGCGCCTGGGCGCCTAGGCGGTTACCCATCGCGACAGGAGAGGCTTATCAGCTGATACATGGGTACGTAAGCATCTGATTCTTCCCCGATTCTGTGCGGATAGAGTTGGAGAACTCTGCAACTCCGCGCAGCTGCATACGCGGGGGCGGGTGCTTGTCAAATCGTCGAACGGGACTCGTGGTTTCAGCCAGACTGGGTTTACTACATCTAACTAGACTTCTAACTAGAGGGAGGATTATAGCTTAAAGTGATCCTCACTAAGATAGTAGGACTGTGATAAGAACAACCTGTCCATTTTCCTGCATCGAAGGAGCTGCGTTTGGTTATACTGCGACTGCCTGGCGTCTGACGCGGACAGCTTGTATCAGCTTGTAGATTTGAGGGGGATTCTAACCTGTTGTATAGCCAACGGCGTCAAGAAAAGAAAATGACATGAGCCAAAAATTTGACCTGCCTGAATCTCACCTCTCCCAGAGTGAATCCCACCGCGTACCCCATCAAGGCGGCCTCCGATGCCGTCAATGGGCTGCTTGTCATTAACCCACGGCAAGCAACACGACACGATGGGTACCAATATCGGCTGACAACTTACTTACGCATGACGCTTCATTTTAATAGAAGACTGGCATATCATAGCTGAGCCCAGGTTATGTGTTTGTTTGTATCGGGTGGTGTACATATATGCGTTGAAGGGCGTGGAGAACAATGCCACGGCCACCCCAACCTGCGCATGCTATGCAAACAGCTGTGCTAATGGAAGACTTATCGAATTATGCTCACCAACGTTGGTATTTCATGTCGAGTTGGGATAGGCTATGCGCCCGTTAGCGTACCTTTGCGCGCTTGAAGCGCGACTATGGATGACATGGCATTTTACTCAACCCAGATGATCGGCGCGCTCTGTAACATGATTCGGGGAATCACTCATGCTCTCAGGTACGTGGCTGGACGTTCCTGAAAAGAGAAGAAAGAAGTGCGCAATAATGAACACGGAGATGCACTGACGTGCGCTGACTTGGGTGAAATGAACTGGGCAATAGTACAAAGTGGCTACCATGGGCCGGCAAGCAACACGCGGGATAGTAATGCAGATCGCGCGGGTAATGATATAGACGTGGCTCTTGATATTTATGATATCATCAAAGCATCATTGGAGGTACCGTCTCTAGGCCGGAGGTGGGCGGACGACATCCCATCGGGTCGGGTACCCCCCGCTGCCGCTCCCCCGCGGATGCGGCGTCGGAGCTTTACCCCCGTGCCGTCCGGACTACCGCGGCGGAAAGCCCGTCACTCCCCACGGGGTGACTATCACCGAACGGGGGCATGGGAGTCGCGTGAGCTCATATGCCTCTGCAACTTTGACCTTACTCCGGCGGCGGACTGTTACGGACTCGGTTCCATCCCGTCCACATCTCGCCGCCCGTGCCTCCCGTCCTCCGGTACTTGAGGCGCGCCCTCTTTTGCCGGGTGGCAAAAAAGAAAACTGCCTCACCATCAAGCCGACGCTCAAAAGGCGTCTCTCTCTCGGGGAAAAGAGAAGAAGAGGGGAAGGGGGCGCGCGACAAGTGCCGTTGCGCGTCCCATCTGATAAGCCTAGCCATGCGCGGCGAGGCCGCGGTGATGCAAGCCCGGATATGCACGACACACGAGCATAAAACTACCGTGTTGGCCTCCTGGGCTTATAGCGGCAAACAGAACCACACGTTGTCATTCATGGGAGAGAGATGCGACAGCCTTAGCGTCAGGCACACCGGACACGACACGGTCATGTTCGCACCATGGTTCTTGTCGCTCAAACGGCCTATCATGGACGGTAGCGATTCTACTCTATTTGCGACTTTTACGGGACGGCCGAGAGAAGGCTTCAGGACTCGGTCCGAGATTTGCCCCCTCCCGGCAGAGGGAAGGAAAGAAACTCTCTCAAGTTACACGCTCGAGTGATGACAAGGCCAGGTCCGACCAGCGCTTCACACGGCAACACGGGAGAAGGGCGATCATGGCCCGTTGCAAGTTTAAACTTTTTGGCCTCTGATTTTGAGGGCGGCCCTGGCCGCCCGATTCAAGGCGGCAGTGGAGAAAAAGAAGAGGCAGAGGGCTGTAAGTTTGGCAGGCCAGGAGTGCGTACGCACTGATAGCAAGCGCAATTGCGAGCCGTGTTTCAACGAGAAAGGCTTGGGTATAGCAGGCAGAGAAGAACCACACCCTGTACTAGCTATTATCAGCGTCCTGGAAACAACTAGAGAAGACGGCGGATGAGAAGAGGATGCGAGTCGCCGGAAAGTTTAATGTTAACCTTGTTGGGTGCGCCTGGCTGGGCACGTTCAGCCGTGGCTGGCCTCCGCCCTCAGACAGCGGCTGTTCGGCACCTGGCCGACTTTCTTCTTGCCTTCCGTTTGATGTATTATGCATCGTATGGCGTGTTCTTCATGTACGGCATCTATGCATTCGCAGCCCTTCTAGAACTTTTATGATTGCTCTTCTCTAGTTTTAGTTTGGATGGACAAACAAGGGGGGAGGGGTGAGCTTGAAGCAGACCTCAAAAAAAAAAGTAAAAAAAAATAAAAAAAAATAAAAAGCACCGTCGGTAAAGAAGCAAGAACAGTTAATCATGTGCTTTGACCACGCAAGAGAGAGAATCGGGAAATGCGCACATTTTTGCCGATGTTGGCGATCTCAGCTTGGCCGGGCTGCCAGCGAAAGCGAAAGAGAGAGAGAGGGGGGGGAGGGGAGGGGCCTGATGACTCTCAGACGTTGAGGCCATCGGCCCGCGGGTTGCAAGAGGGGGGCCTGCAACTCCCGGGGCCGTGACATCCAGCCCAAGTCCCGGACCGCCCGCGAAAGTACCGTGCCCATCCGGTCTCCGGGAGTATTTGTTGTCGAAGCGAGGTGGCTGGTGTCATCGGAGACACGGCCACGAAATGGAAATTTCCGACAACCTGCTGTATTTGGAGAGAGGGAAGAAGCGGATGATGTCTTTTGGGCAATGACGAATTTAACATCCTAGATGCTTTTGTAACGTGGCTGTGGGTGTCCAGGTTCAACAGTGTCGCACCATGCGATGAAGAGGGAGGGTTGCTGGGAAGGCTCACGCCCTCAGCAGGCTGTTCCTCTTGTGTTGTATCTTTGCGAACGAATATCGCCCGACGGGAAAAAGGTTGAATAAAGAAATGGACAAGGCACGTTTCCTTGGGAACCTTGACGTCGGTTGGTCAGTTGGGGGTTGTCGAGTTGGTTCATGTCTTGAGCGGTATCCGAAACCCCGTGGAGACTGCAAAGGTTAAAATGAATTCAAAAAGTTGAAAAAAAAAAAAAAAAAAAGAAAAGGCACCAACACGCGCATGTTTTATCCCCCATCTACGACATCTCGTGCTTCAGAGCCCTGTGGGCGTGCAGCCAAGACTGCTGACTCGGAATAGACTTTCCTTTGTTTCCGCAACGCACCACTCTGCAGCGACGAGTTAGTTAGCTATCCAGATCGGACTTGTTCGCTTATGCCATGATCCAAAACGATAATGGGAGATGGGAATGGACAGGATCAGGGATCCAAAAAAAAAAAAAAAAAAGTCCAAAGAAAAATAATTAAATAGCCTTTTCCTCAACCCCTCTCTCCTCTTCTGGGAAATCTCGTCTCAAGTTGCCTTAGTCAACATCCCTGGCCGATATCACACACACCCCCTACCAAAAGCCGAATATAGCGTCCACGCCCACCTTTACGACAAAGAAGTAGCTAAGTTGGCACATGTATCTGTATGTATGCGGACGACTTGTGCAGACCGGAGGGTTATCCGGTGAATTGGTTCCGCTATGATTTGCCCAATGTATAGGTAGGCAGCATGTTGCCTCCTCCTCCCCCTTCATCACCACTCAATCTCGTGCCTCGCCCCTCCTCCTCCTCCTCCTCCTCCTCCTCCTCAACCCCCCCCTTCGTCCGTCTTGGTCGTCCCGCGCGCACACCCCGGATTGCTTCTCGTGCCTGGACCGACCTGTTCATGCCGCGAAACGCAAACTGCGCAGTCATGCCCATGAAGAGAAGCGGGTTGCTGCAAACGGCAGATGGGCGAGCAGAAAGAGGCAATGCCTTTAAAAAAAAAAAAAAAAAATATGCACACCACCTCTCTTGATACTTCGCTCTGTCCGTCTACCCAACTGCCACGGCAGTCCGTCATTGGCTGTCTCCCCCTCCCCCTGGTCATCTTCCCCCCCGACACTTACATGACGCGCATTCTCTCCGGGTTGCCGCCGCCGCCGCGGCGTCGCGGCCCTGCGCCCTTCTATCTCTCCCCAATTCCGCCAGTCAATGACCGGCCTATATCGCTGCCATGATCCACAACCAAGAGGAAAAAGGCACCGCATGAATCTCCGTGCTTTTGCTAGTCTATCTACCTAGCAGCTGAAGTGCCCTCCACTGAGAGACTGGAAAAGGGCTGACAACTAACTTGACAAGGCATCAACGGGGCCCGAAGGAGGACCCGAAATCCACTTGCGATGACCCCAGTCCCCGGTCCTTAACTAACAAACAGGCCAGAGAGAGGGAGGGAGAGGGAGAGAGGGCGCAGGCGAGAGTGGTTTTGCGAAAATCAACTCGCTCTCTCTGGGCTGTCCTTGTTTCCTTCCTTCCATTCCCGTTCTTGTTTTACTGGGACCCTCGCCTGACTTTTCAGCCTGGATCGGGTTGCCCGCGGATCGCCCACGTCACGGTACGCAAAGCTGTCATCCTACTACCGACTTGTCTCTCTCGCGCACGGACGCAAAGGTTCTTCTAGAATGCTTCTTTAATTTCTCTGTTCATTGTGATTTCATTCGTCAACTGATTTATTCGTGCCGTGCTAGCAAAATCGTATCCAACAAAAAGAAAATGCTGCTAATACAAACTGAATTCGTGGCATGGCCGCTGTCGACCCATACGTGTGAACATACATCATACAAGGCGTAATATCAAAAGCCCCGTTTCCCGTTATAACCCAAGTCTATATGTCGAACAAAAGAAAACATGCACTTGACGTAAACCCGCACCAAAGAAAAGGAAGAAAAGGAAGTAAACAAGAAGAGAAGAGGAGGAGTGAAGTGAAGAGAAGAAGCCACTAAAACAGGTTTCATGAGATGAAAAGTGTTCGGCAAATGATTGTCAAGAAGGAAGAAGGAAAAGAAGATTGAAGGAAGAAACAAGACAACCAACCAATCAAGCAAGCAATGGCAACAGGGTCGAAACCTGCGCCACACGCCCCCCCAAGGCTGATCCATGATTCAAGGCACACAGGACGCACGTACCCTTTGGAACAACACGCGCAAGTTACCCAAGAGGCAGTCTGGCTTGCGTGCCCTATATCACATTGCCATACATTGTAGTGGGGCTCGATAGCAGCGTACGGCCGACGCTGGATCGCAGGGACTGGGGTGGTGTCAATGGGCCAAGGGCCTGGTGGTGGTGTGGGTGCTGCTGTTGCTGCTGCTGCTGCTGCTGCTGGGGATGCATGTACTGCGGGATCGAGGTGTTGATACCGCCGCCGCCCATGCTCGCGTAGGAAGCCGATGTGAGGCCGTGAGACATGCTCGCCGGCGGAGTGCCCGGACGCTGCTGATGGTGGTCGTGTAAGCCGCCCATGGAGAGAGGAGGACCGGGCATGCGAGCGCTGTGTACTTGGTCTCTCCTCCGCTTGGGCGTATCCTTGATCTTGGCGTGAGAATGACACTGGAGAAGAGGAGGAAGAAAGCTGGTTAGCAATGGCATCCGACAAGCTCGTGAATTGTAAAGAAATGCCCACCTTGTATGCGTGTCTGAACCACGTCGTGCCCTTCTTCTTGCTGCTCACCAGCGCAATCCATTTATTGCAGCTCCCGCACAGTCCCTCCCAGACGTCCGGGTTGCCGTCCATGCGACGCTTGTCCAGCGGCTCCTGAAAGGGCGCGCCCGTGGCCGCGCTGATGCCGTGCGTGAATGACTTGTCGTACCAGTATGCCGAGTTCTTGAGCACCAGCCAGCGACCCGGTTTGCAGATGCCACACCACCCCTCGCGCTTGTTGCCATGTCCGCGTACCCACCGCGGCGTGTACATGTCGCCGTCGAAGCGCAGCTCCTGCTCGTACGGCACCAGATCCGGATCCGACGGGTTCATGTCCTCGGGAGGCGGCGGCGCCGGCTCCTGGTGCAGCGCCGGGTAGAGGTCCGGCGGCGCCGACAGGTCAGCGTAGTGGCCGCCGCCGTGGAAGGACGACTGCGACTCCATGTTGTTCTGCAGGAGCTTGAGAAGACCGTGGGAGGCGAGGGTCGGCGGCTGCGGCAAGGTGTGGTGATGGTTGCTGCTGTCGTGGTGCATGGCGTGAGAGGTCGGCAGAGGGTGGTGGCCAAGTCCGCCCATCATCATGGTGCTGTTTCGGTAGCCGCCATTCATCGCCATGGAGGGGACGTACGTGGGCTGCATGGGCATGGTGCTTCCCGGTGGCGGCCCCGAGACCATGCTGTGCGGCATGGAAGACGGCGCCAGCCCTTGCATCGAGTACCGCTGCGACGAGGACATGGTCGAGTCCTGCATCGACGACCCGCCATAGCCAAACGGCGAGTTCAGACGGCCCTGCTGGCTGCTGCCGATGTTGTGCGAGCCCGTGGACCAGCGTGCCGTGTTGCGGAGGCTGCCGTCGGTGCTGTACGGCGTGGAGCGCACGCTGGGACGCGGGGAGGGCGAGGCGCGGCCGCGGCTCTGGGCGCGGACTTGGTCCGGCCGGCTCTGGGGTGTCAGCCGCGGCGAGCCAACAGGCGACATGTGCGTCGTGGACATGAGCGAGGTCCGGTTGGACAGCGTGCCGTAGTCGGAGAAGGTGGGCGCCTCGGACAGCGTCGTCGTCGAGACGTCGTCCCCGGCGCCGCAGGTAGGGGTGGCGGTGGTGGGCATGTCGGAGTAGGCGGCGGGCGTCGACATGCCGAGGGAAGAGTCGGAACGACGGATAGCCGTGGGGTCTGAGTAGGAAGACGACAGCTCATGGCGGGATTGCGAGAATCGAAGGTCAATGATGGGGATGCTCTCGTCGGTGGTGTACGCTTGCCCGATGGGGGCGTCGGGATCAAACGGGTACAGCTCAAACTGGTCGTAGGACTTTTGACCCCAGCTCCCTGTATTCATGTTAGGCATGGATTGCAAAGGATTCCAGCTCGCAGCATCGACAGCCCTACCGTCTTTGACGAGTGATTGCGGCAGCTGCCCGGGGTAGTCGAGCCCGGCCTTGCCGGGCAGCGTTGATCTGGGGGTTATCGAGTGGTCCCAACCAGCCGGGACGGAGTGATTGGGCTCTCCAGAGCCGCAAGAAATCTGTGATGAGTGTCCGGTCGAGCCTTCCTGCAGATTTAGGCCCGTTTGCGGCATCCAGGCGCTCATAGCGGGCTGGAGGTCCGCAGAGGTGGAAATGTTGGTCTGTTGGGCATCCAGCGTCGTGGTCGGCGTCGCGGGCACCACATGCTCGGCTGGGCGCTCCATTGATGCCGATGTCGAGAACATGGAAGAGAGCAATCAAGAGGCGGGACGCTCGGTCGAGATGGCAAGACGAAAGTAAATAAAACAGCAAAGGGTCGAGAGATATGCCCCAGGTGTGAGAGGGGAAGGGTTGGTGGCCAGGACGTTGGACTGTCGAGAGACGAGGCCTGAAAGGAATGGTGTTTTTTTTCTGCCAGCACTGCAAGGTAATTCTGCTCGTAGGTGATATACCGTTGCCAAGCGGGATGCCTTTTTTCCTCGTTTTGGTAAGCTGTAAATGACTGTGTACAACACGATGCTGTGTGACGACGGCGATGAAGAGCAACAGGCACCGCCACTATATAAGAGAGGATGGAACACCAGAGTGGATGGTATAACAGAGTCGAGATATTGCTTTTCGAAACAATGCAGTGTTGAGAGTCCTCTGTGTGTGTGCGGGCGGGCGTATTTGTGTGTGTGTATGAATAATGAACAACTGGCGTAGAGAACCAGCTCTGGGGGAACGGGGTATTATTAAGTTTCTGGAGGTGTGTAATAAGAGGCCGAGGAAAAAAAAAAGGTTAAGAAATGGGATAAATGGCATAAATGGTAGAAGGAGTGTGTATAAGTGGTGAGGTGTGGGAAAGAGGAAGCGAGGGAAGGAGTGTGAGAGAGAGAAAGACAGAAAGCCAGAGGCAGTACACTGGGATCTGTCTGGGCGCAGACGCTGTGTGAGAGGAGGCACAAGGCAAGATGATGGGATGGGATGGGATGGGCCACCCGTAACAAGGCATTGAGGAGGTCTGGATTCACACACAGGCTCTCTTTTTTTAGCAGGCGGTAGTTGTACGGTATCACTGACTGACTGACTGGTAGCAGCCAGCTGGTTGGGTCGGCGCGCCCACATTCAAGGAGGAAGAGGAGGAGGAGAAGGAGGAGCAGCGCACCGAGACGCGGCCAGCACTGAAAGAGCCACAGACACAAAGAGAGAGGAGAATAAAACCAAGGTTAGCCCAGCTCAAAAGAGAGTTCAAGGGGTATACCAGGCGTTTTTTTTTTTTTTTTTTTTTTTTTTTTTTTTTAACTTGTTCCTTGCCTGCATATTTTTGGGGACCAATTGTTGCGCGCAACTCCTCCCCCTCCTCTCCTCCTCCTGCGCCAGGGCGTGTGCTAGGAGTACAGGGCAGGACAAGAACAAAGGGCCCCCACGATCGCAATACACCAACATCGACCTCTTCTGTGGGACGACACTTTCTCTCTCTGGTTACGGCTTTTGGTTTAGTTAGCTAGCCATCTGGGCGCTGTGTCGGTTTGGCAGGGTACAAGGTACAATGTGTGTGCGTTTTGGGGGACCCCCCAATGTGCTGGCCGGTGCTGGTTAAAGTTATTGTGCAACAATGGGAGAGAGGGGGGGGGGGGGGTGCGTACAAGTCAGGTCTAGTAGCGACGTCGACCGTTGACAGAGACAAGGCCAGAGGGGGGGGGAGGGTGCGAATTAGGCCAAAAAGGCAGTTTGAGTTGGGCTTGCCGAAACCAACCCAAGCAATGAAAAAGCAAGGCAAAAAAAAGGTTATGAGGACTCGGACGTTGAGATTGTGCCTGGCATCGACTAGTTAGCTAACCTACCTCTAAACTCTGTATGTCTACCGTTTTGTGCATGTGCTGGTGCCTGTGCCTGGCTGGGGGCCTTTTTTTCTGCCAGCAAAAGGGCTTTCGCGGGGGAGGCACCAGCTTGCCCTGCAATGGAAGGTCGTTATCAAGTCAGAGGTAAAAATAGCCTGGCAGGCTGGTATGAAGTGGTGCCACACGGCTTTTTTTGGCCGAAGAGGCTTTGCCTGTCAGATGTATCTAACTATGTAACCCAACTACCTCCGTAGCCATTCTTACAACGCACGCGGGCAAGTCAGTGCGAGCCCGGCAGGGCCGTGTATTGCAGCCGACAGGGCTTGTTGCACGGAGAAGGAGCGAGAGCAAGAGCAATACGGTTACTTTCTACGGAGTACGGAGTACAAGGTATTATTAGTCGGTCGCGCTAGCTTCAACATACATAACTCGAGAATGCAAGGATTCCACAAGGGCGTGTACATGAAGCTACAAAATGCACTATAACGGGTACCTGGATAATAAGATTACACTGTCAAAGCAGAGAGTCGTTACCGAGGATGAAGGCCTCCAGCCTCACATCTTCAGCAAGTTTCAGTATTATGACAAGTACTCTCATGTACCCATCTCGTGAATAACTGAATACTGAATACATATCCTTGCTCGGTCTCGATTCTAGTGCGATGAGCCCGGCATCCGTCCATTTTCTCTTTATCTATCGGTCCGGTAGTCTCATTTTCAACTTTACTTTCCTTTTCCTCTTCCTTTTCCCTTCTTCAGTTTTCTTTGTAATTTTTTTTTTTTTACTTTTGCCTTTCACCCCCGACGAGTTCCAAGGAGTTGTCCGGGGGGCGTGTTTCTGGAGTTTCAAGTCTGCTCGAAAAAGCGGGTTATGGCCCTTTCGTCCAGCGCAGCGCCAAACCAGTAGGAAGAAGCTGGCAGAGTTTAAAAAAAATAGGCCGCGAAAATAAAAGAAAAGGCGAATCAGCGACCCCGTTGGGAGGGGGGGCGTGAGCTAGGCTGCCTTTCTCCAGTTGCCAGACAGACCCTTGCAAGGACGATGAATAATGTAGAGCTTAGGTAGACAGGGCTGGGCATCGAGGGCAGCGTAGGGAGCTGGATTGTCATGACAGAAGAGGGTTTCCTCGGTGACGACGCGTACAGTCAGCGCTTGCATATTTTTGCATTTATCTCTTCGTCCTTGCCCATTGATGCTCTGCGTTATGCCGACGGGCCAAGTTGTAGTTTAGATGATTTGGAAACTTCCACATGCACTCTTTGGTGAGTTTGGCTGACGAGAGCTTATTTCGGCGCCTTTTTTTTTTTTTTTTTTTTTTTCAGTAATTCACATTTTTTCTACTATTACTCCGTCTCTGATCATGATTGAGTGCATCCTAGGCGAGGCCGCAGGTTTCAGGGCCGGGCGAGGCCGCCGGATGCCGTGTTTTATTACAAAACAAGGGTATAATGGAAAGGAAGTCGAGGCGTCGGGTCGGCTACAGGATAATAGCCGCCTCTGCGAAGGAAGTTGACGTGACGATTCCTTGTGCCTGAGACGACGACTTACATGCGGCGAGTTGATTCTTGGGTATCCAGCACCTGTTGGCTGGTTTGCTCTGGCTCCAACACAACACACATGCAGGGCCCGAGCTGCCACGCGGACGGACGGGCTGATGACGATATCGTTCGATGACCAGTACAACATTGCCCCATTGGGCAAGTCATCAGGTACATGTACTTGTGCCAGACACACGGATATCTGGGCAAAAAAGGCATCCACGAGCGGCTTGTTTTCGCATCGACTGCGAACAGACAGCCGCTATGTAGACCATGACCTTGGTGGTGCTACCATGCCATCCATCTGTCAATGACACGGCCAGTCCGTCCGGGGCTCCGTGCGGCACCCCGCTTTGGTGGTGGTTGATGGCCGGTTAACGGCAGCCTCTCTTCATAAACTCATAAAGATGCTCTAGAGATGCTGACAATATCTACTTCTACAGTATAATGAACCTCGGAGAAATTGAGCAGTAATCATGTATGTTCGATTTATATTGGTCACGTATTGCATATAGAGCCTATATAATTCGTACTCCGTAACCACACAGCCCTTAAAAGATGAGTCAGGTTGGACGGACCGCGCGGCGACTTGCAATACCTTAATTAGTATCCGTAACTACCTAGGTACCCAGTAACCGGATTCCCGCTTACAGCGGCGCCAGGCACTGTCAGCTCCGCCCTCCGCTCCCGAGTGCCTGCCAAATTATTTGTCCGTTTGCTGTGCCAGTCGGTGCAAAATGCCAGCTGCCAACACCAACCGCCCGGCCCAGACAGCTGGCAGACGGTGCAAACGCATCAGCTGCCAGCTGCCTGCCAGCTGCCCGCCAACCGCCGTGAACCCAAACCATTGTCAAACCGGCGCTTCCTCGTCTCGCCTTACCCTCGCTGAAACGCTCGTGGATTTCACCAGAGACAATCGCCAGACACTTTGCTTCCAAGAAACCTACCCATTCTCTCGTTAACATCCCCTCATTTTTATCATCCCATTCTGATTCTGGCGCCATCACGAGGCCCGACCCTCGATATATCCATCCGCATCTTGCTCGCCACGCCGGCCATTACGCGATGCCCCATCACCAAGCCGGCTCTCGTTCCCCCGATCCGAATTCAAACACCCGCTCGTGATGCCCGGGGGGGGGGGGCCAAATTGACTCTACCGACCACCCGGCTCGCCCCCTTGCCGCTATTCCTGCTAGCCCTATCCTAGAGATGTATGTATCATACTAGTTATTAATCCTCCCTCCACCGCCGTTGCCATCGCTACGGTAGGATCAGGATTCATTGAGCATCATCGAACGTTTGACAATTTCGCAACTCCTATGAACCACCACGCCCCCTCCCGTTCGCCATCATCCTGCAACAACAGTAACCGCCCGCCAAGGCTTTGATCGAACTCTCGAACCTCTCAGTCATGGTCTTTTGCGTCGCAGGTGATGCCGCCACTGACCCTACACTCCTGCAGGCACCTCCGCCATGTCCGCACACGTATCAGTGATCCTCTAGCCCTCAAGAACCTTGTTTTGTCCGGACTCATGTCTCTTGTGGCGATGCCTCGTGTATTTGACCAACGGCCTCGGCATTGTTCGTATCTCGTACTGATAGGCGATATTGCAAGTTCTTGGCACAGTCCGCTCAAGAACCGCCTCTCTTGCATGTTGGTCGCTCTGTGTCCACCACACGTCAACCAACCAAAACTATATATGGTTATGTGGGAAAGATATTGCGCGCTATTCTTCGCACCCGAAGCACTCCCCCCCCCCCAACCCCCCCCCCCCCCAATCCTACTGGGAATCTTCCAACGTCGGGCACCGCCCAGTGCTCCAGGCCCGACCTATATCGACACAACAGCGCTAGCATTTCTGAGCTCGCCCAGATTGGTCATGCACTGTCGCCCATTGCCAGTCGTCGCCTCCGTCGTTAACGCGGCACTTTACAGCTCTTCTCCAGCGAAGAAAGCTTAAAGGCTAGCGCCCGCTATCACCTCAACACCAAGTCGTTGCTCTCCGCCGTGGGGCTCACAACGCAAGTTCTCAGTATGGGCACAGTCCCCCAGGCACCTACTGGCTTATACCTCTGCTAACCTCACAATAGGCCCTCAGGTTATGGTAAATGGCTAGCTAAGAGATGTTGATGCGGTTGGCTCAGAAACGCCATATCGAGATCTGCAAATCAGAGGAGTATCACGCATGAATTTCGCGGCGGGAATCGTTGACCAGCCGGGATGTCGGATCTCGCTACCTTCTCTACCGAGATGCGGAGGTACTTCAACCCACCACGCA
Organism: Cordyceps fumosorosea ARSEF 2679; assembly: GCF_001636725.1. NCBI lineage: Eukaryota > Fungi > Ascomycota > Sordariomycetes > Hypocreales > Cordycipitaceae > Cordyceps > Cordyceps fumosorosea. The sequence continues at coordinate 914,504 of NW_017387308.1, read as the reverse complement.
AATGCCCGCGCTACGACAATAGCAGGTCCTGAAGCCGCAACCCTTGTTCAATGCGCAGCTGGGTAATCATTAGGTAGGTGGTCCTCCTGCACGGCGGCCATTTACGGAATCTACACTGCCATGTGCTGCATTCGAATGCCAACCGGTCGCTCCACGCTCCATTAAGGTTTGCTGCAATCCGGTCAAGGTCCGTTGAAAGGACCGCGCAACCAGCGGCATCCCGCTGGCCATCCCGCTGGCACCCAATTGGGGCGCATAACATGCCCCCGAGACTTGGCCGAAGTTTTGCAGATGCCTGCATTAGTTAGTATTCTATCCATCGCCTTGCCAAGCCCGGCTAATTATTTGACCATAGGACGGCGCATTTCGCTCTCTCGGCCGTTATGGAGAATTAGAAGCCCTCAAAAAAAAACGGCTCGCTCCATTATCTAATTGAAATGTCAGATCTAGGCGAGGCGGGCGACAGTCACGCATGACCGCCCAATGCCCCAGCCATTCATAGGCATCCGTCGTCTGCTCGCCGCCGAAAGAATACCACCAAAGAGTACCGCGTCTTCACGTACAAACTCAGTGAAGATTGGAGCTTTGGACCAGCGGCAGGAAGCTGTGCTTGCGTATACGGAAAGCAGAACGACTGAAGGCGCAATCTTCATGTACGTCACACTGGCATACATAATAAGGTTTAGAGCCATGCAAGTTATGAGCTCCCATCCCTGCCCATTGTAGCTCGAAAACTGGGTACTGACATCTCGACCCAAGGCTGAAAAGCGAGCCAGTGCCCAACAAGAAATTAGAAGGAAGAATCTGCAGCGGGGCGAAGCAAGTCGATAGTTATGTTTTTTCCTTGGTCGGGATCCAGGTCCAAAAACACACAGCGAGCAATCACATTGCCGAACGGCAATCAAAAACTCAAGCCCCATTTAATAACAGTTTGGAGTATACATACTAACTGGACTTCCATATTAGGCAAGTCTCGGCAAGACCGTTGGATCGACCCCAAAACCTGCACCCCACCTGAGGGGCCCGTCTTTACTTACACGCTGTGGCTGAACATTCAGAGCCAGGGCGTTCCTTGCTTTCTGCTGGCAAGTGACTGTGTTAAATATCCTGAGAAACAAGTCGGTGATCTTGGATGAAAGCTCGATTACTGATACGGTTCGCTTGGCTGGCAGTTCGATTACTGATATGGATCATTTAGGTAGTCCTTTGGCACAGATGCAGCCACATCACGGAACGCGGCTACATACTACAAGAACAGCAGCGTCAAGTCTTTGGTCTCAACCAGTTTTTAGAGGTTTAAAATACTCCGGTTACCGGATACGAATGGTCAATATGCACAATCTCAACATGGGAAAGCTAGAATTGCATGAGTTCAAGTCTGTTGGTTTGCTGTCAACCGTGCAACGGTGCACCAGTGGCTGCTCCGCCTCCCCATATATCCTCCTCGTGATGAGATTTCGCTTAGCTCGCGATTCATAGAAAGTGGGCTCTTTTCTGTGAATCGCAGGCGGTTTTGCAAGGGCAGGATACTGGTAAGTTTTCGCTTGTTGGGTCAAGGCACCTGGTTCCTTGTTCTGCAGAGTCCCCGCTCTCTGCATGTGGCGTTTAACTTTGGTCCGTGGGTAACTGGGCTAGCGAGCATAGCCCTTCCCGTCCGTTCCGTATTCTTTACGGCCAGTTACCTTGCTTCAAAACACATGACCCTGTCTGTCATTGTTCATAAAGCCGCTGGGGAAACTCTAAATCTAACAATAGGCAACTGACACCTCGTGGCCTTCAAAAGTAGCAAGACTCAAGTCGCGGACAGCTTCCGCGATGAATCAAAACCCTAACGGTAGCTCTATCTATGAAAGAGCCGAGATGCTGACTCGGGGGAAATCAAGAGCATGCGAGATGATGGAATAGGTTCGATCCCGTTGTTTTTTCTCCAGTTTCGTGCGCCATTAGCTCCTCGGCTAAATGGAGGTGAAGGTATTTTTACCATTTTTCGAAGCTCGCAACTCGATGGACCGAAACCTGAAAAGCAAAAGACTTCACTAGTGTCCAAGCTCTTGGAAATTTTAATCGGTTATTAGAACCTGCCCTTCCAATGGCATGAACCGAAGCGACAGCGCGCTCCACGTCGACTAGTTTTCCATCCCAGATCTGTAACAATGCCGGGCACCATGACATGCCATGCAGCATCCGCCCCAGGTATGGGATGGACACCAAACCCTTGCAAAGCGCAAATCTGTCGCCGTCTTTTTGAAAGTCAAAGTTAGCTTTCCAATTCACGGACTTGGCAGATCACGCTGACAGTTGTGCCTGGCCACCTCGCGTGAAAAGCTCCGACAAACAAAGATGTGCTAACTTTGTCTGTTTTGGCAAGTACTTCCAAAGATCGATAAAGTAGTATTCGTGACCAGGTCTAGCTACTACCATGGACATGGACTATTCATCGAAATTGCGTTATCATCGAGCAGATAAGTAGACAAGAAATAACCTGCGCAACTAACTGGCGCCATCCCTGCAGCCCTCTGGGTGTTCAAGGTTTCAGGGACAATTGAAAAAGCCTCTCTCATGTGCACGCACGGATATTTCTTTGTGCGCCCTCGACTTTCAGGCCGCGCGAGAAGATCAATGTGCGGTCTTACCTTATCCCCGGCAGCCCTTTTCAACATGCTGACATGGGGTGTGGCTCGAAACATTCTAGACTTTGAGACTTTTCAAATCTAACTTTATACTCGGCAAATCTATAGAGCTTTTCTCCCAGTACGCTGCTATGTGAGTGTGATTTCCACCCATGCTGTAAAGCAGGACTGCTTCCTCCCAAGTTGTCCCATGCTGAAGACTCTGTTCTCCAGCTGGCATAGAAGGAGTGTCCGAAAATCATGATTCAATCACGAACTTATACCATTCTATTGTACACCGAATAAGCTTAAGGAATTAGCAAAATATTTCATGATCGTGCATAGTTATGCAAAGCATGTGATCAATGCGACGGGAGACACGGCAACACTGCCGGACATTGCTCTTTCATGCAGCCTGGGGAATCCCAGATCCCGCTGAGGTACTCTGCAGATACGCTCCAACTCAGGCGTATGGCCTTTCATCACGACATACATTCACCTCTATTTGTTTTGTGAGGACTTTTCCCCGACTTCTGTCGCTGCAGACCGTAAGATGCCTTCGCCCGTCCTGCTCGGAAATCATGTTCCACGCAGCGCTCGGCACTTATTATCATCACGCGCAGGGGAGGGGCAAGGCAAGTCCAAGTGATCGTCGGGCACCGTCCTCCATCGAAGGACGAACCCCCCTCCCTTGTGACGTTGTCGTGGCGTTTCGGGTCGACAGGGACTTCTCGCCCAACGAGTTGATCAATTGGGGCGACGACCAACGAGCTGAATGGATCTTACAAATGTGAAGCTTGTGACTGCAACCCATCCGGTTCCCCGGTTGGAGGGCCGGGTAATATATCCAATACAAGCAAGGGCTTAGTAGTTTGATCACCACGACGCATATCCATGCCCAAATTTAGCAACCCGGTTAAATGAAAAAAAAGTCATGGCCAATGATTCCCGAGAACAAGGCAGGGCCAAAAGAGAAAAAAAACTCTATTTTATCGAACGTGGCTTGCTCTTTCTTTCTTTTTTTACGTCCTGTGACTGGCTGACTACTTTTGATCCTTGTTCACAGCCTTCCAGACCTCACCCTCGGCCGCCGCCAGGGTGTCCCCGGCCGCCGCCGCCCACTTCTTCGCCGTGCCCCAGATGCTGCTGTCCTCCCCATCTCCGCCGCCGCCCGCGCCTGGCATCCCAAAGGAAGAGGAAGAGTTTTGCGCCACGTACGCCTCGTGCGCCGCGCGCTGACCGCTGGAGAAGTCGGCCGCGCGGGCATCTTGCCGGTAGCCCGGGGGGTGCGACAAATCCGTCCCGGCATCGAGCGCGGTGCCCACGGGCAGCGGTACCGGCCCTGGCGAGGCGAAGGTCCCTGCAGAGGTGGAAGAAGTGCCTCTGATGGAGGAGTGTGGCATGGAGGGCGGAGGGTAGGCCATCTGCGCGGGCATCATTGTCGGAGGCGGATAGGCAGAGGGCGGCGGCGGCGGCGCGGTCGACCCCACGCCCGTGTGCTCGGGACCTAGTGTTTCACCCTTCTTCGGTGGCGGAGGCAGCGTCCTGGCAGCCACTGCACCGCCTTGTTGGGGCGTGGGCGCAGCGCCAGGTTGTGGCGGCGCGGGAGAGCTGCCATCATCGTGGCTGGTGGTGGTTGTTGTCTTGGTAGGCGTGGCGGACTGGACGTGTCCAAACGCTGTTGTCGTCGTCGTCGTCGCTGCCGCTGGCGCCGGTGCGTGCGGTGGAGTCGAGGCCGACGAGGTCGCCGATGTATTGAACGGTCTGGATCCTTGCTGCGCTGACAATGGCGATCCGTGGCCTCCAGGCGCGGTCGCAATGGTGGTGGTGGTTTGCGTAGTGGTGTTGCGCGCGGCGGGTGGCGACGGCGCTGCTGTCGGTCCGAGAGCCTTGGCCGCGGTGATGGGGCTGGAGCTGAATGTCTGCACTGGTGCCATGGCCGAGGTTATCTCACGCGTTGTTTTCGTATGTCATATGCGTAATGGAGTGTTTTGGGGTTTCCTATGTCCTGGATGGGGGCTTTATGATTCGAGGGAGGGTGGCGTGGTTCGCGATTGTAAGAGAGGCCCGGCGCAAGCTTGCGTCTGCAGCTGTTGGGGCGGGGATGGTGCGATTGACCAGTGATGGACGGTAGTTGACAGTCGAATTGAGGATGAGCAAAGCTGCTTTGGCGATGGGAACCTGGCAATGGCTGAGAGCGAGGTTTGATGGCGGCTAAACGCGTGTTGTTGCGTCGTGGCAAGTCATTACGTCAGGTGACGGATAGAGCTAAAAGTCGCTGCCTTGTCGGTGGCTGGGTTGCGGGGGATCGCCAGAGCATCCCAAAGAGCAGCAGAAGACAATGAACTTGCGTTTAAATCCCTTTGAGTGCGCGAAGGCTCGGCGATGGTAACTCACAGGAAACTTAACTAATCAAAGCGTGTAATAGTCTAAGTACTTGATTTTTCGAAATATTCGTTGGTCTTTTATTGTACCTTCAACGTGCACAAGGACACAAAGCTAGATGTAGAGTCAGGTTATATTCGCTGTTTCCCAGTACTGAAAGTACGTCCCTACTAGCGGCTAGAGATTCTTCGTGGAGTCTTTGCGCACTCAAAGGGATGTATCCGCGGTTCAAACTGGAACAAGCCCGGACTTGAATAATTGTCGCTACATGGCATCTGGTGTATAGGGTAGGCTGCAGCTCGCTTCTGACACCAACTCCCTGCCTGCTTAGCCTTGGTAATTCCTACTATCATGGAATTTACACGGCAGCACAAAAAACTGCAGAATTTGAAAGCAGAATCTTTAATATAATCCCGAACGGACAGTTATTGCACTGCCGTCTTGGTCGCTGCTCCGCGGACGCTGTTTGGATATGCTGAAACTCCAAACCTCGGAGGAGAACCAGACAACTTGAGGGAGTCCGAGCTTTGCCTTGCCCCTTTGCACAGAACCTGAAAAGTCCCACGATGTGCCAAATTTCGGAGAAGTAGCCAGCGCTCGTAATAATAAAGATGCTGTTGCTTGAAGATGCGCCTAGGAGAAGCCGCTTCGCAACATCCATATCTGGTCATGCACTGAACTAGACAGCAAATGCGCTAGAGGCGCTCAACATGTGATGGATGAAAGCTCTTACAGCTGTGTTGTCATATCGCCTCTCGGCCTCCACAGCTGCGATTCTCGCAGTCGGCCATCGCGTATATTCTCGTCAAATTTATGGACAGAACAAGGCGAACGCTAGATCTAACGGCATGACAGAGATGCTCGAAAGAAATAGGCCAAACGAAGCAGGAAGCTTGGTGATGCGGATCAACGAAACTCCAGTTTCCGCTGCGCTAGTCCGCTTTTGGGCTTCGAGGGCATCCTCCCAAGACCGCGCCGCGGTTGTCTTCCACGGCCAACTCGAGTCTTTTCTCTTCATCGCATCGATTAGTTTGCGTGCGTCGCGTCGCCCAAAATGGTCGGAAAGGTTTCGGAGCGGGTTCTCCTGCGCGAGGGTTCGTCATGTACCTCGGGCGTATTTCGGAGGGATGCAATTGCTAATTCTGCTTAGGCCTCGAAAGAACCGACAATGGCATGAAGCTCACCACCTGGCCCGATGTGACGCCCATCAACCAGAAGAATTACTATACGTATGCAAGAGAACGCAGCTTGCGCGTGTTCGAGCTAACGGTCCTGCAGAGATTATATGAAACGAGATGACCAGATCCTCGCTCTGCGACTCCAAAACGATGCTACCCGCGACAAGCTCGTCCAGAGTGCGCGCGACCGCGATCGCCTCCTATCTAAGCCCGCTAATGGCGAACTCCCACTTCCCGTCCCCAACCTCGTCGACGATGAAGATGGCGCCGCGACTCCTTCTGCCGCCACCGATCCTTCGCGCATCATCGTCATCCACCCCGGCAGCCAGAACCTGCGCATCGGCTTCGCCAGCGACGCCCTGCCCAAGACGATCCCGACCGCCCTCGCCACCAAGTTTGCCCGGACCGAGTCCGATATGTTCGAGGCGTTGCCGCGACGCCAGTTTGAGGGCAAGACAGTGGACCAGCAGTATGGCGAGGAGTGGTCCAAGAAGTACCAAAAGATGTGCGCCGACCTCAAGGTTGAGATGCGCGCCAACAAGCGCAAGGTGCTGCCCAACTCCAAGGAGCTGGTGCAGACATTCAACCGACGCACGGAACCCGAAATCATCCAGCAGCACAACGATCCGCTGGAAGTGGAGTGGACCGACGTCAAGAAGCTGAAAAAGACGGACTTTGAGGCAGAGTGCTTCATCGGCCACGAGGCCCTGCGTGTTCCTGACGACTCGGACCCCAAGTTCAAGGTCTGGTGGCCTCTTCAGCACGGCTGGTGGAACGAGGACGGGTACACGAGCCAAGAGCACCTGTACGACGACTTTGAAACGCTCCTCGACAAGGCCCTTCGGCAAGAACTTGGCCTGACGACCAACAGCGAGTGGCAGCAATACAGCTGTGTTTTCATCATCCCCGATCTCTACGACAAGAAATACGTTGAGCAAATCTTGTACTCCTGCATGACATGGTTTGAGTTTAGCAAAGTCTGCTTTGTCCAGGAGAGCATGGCGGCCACATTTGGCGCTGGATATACCCAAGCCTGCGTGGTTGATGTCGGTGCTCAGAAGACATCGGTGACTTGCGTCGAGGATGGTCTCTGCATCGAAGACTCGCGCATCAATCTCAAGTACGGCGGATACGACATGACCGATACCTTTATCAAGATGATGTTGTACGACAACTTCCCGTATCAGGAGATTAACGTGCAAAAAAGATCCGACTTTTTGCTGGCCGAGGAGCTCAAGATCAAGCACTGCACCATGTCCCAGGCGGAAATCTCGGTGCAGCTCTACAACTTCCACGTGCGCGCGCCCAACGAGCCCACTCGAAAATACGCGTTCAAGACGTACGACGAGGTCATCCTGTCGCCGATGGGAGTCTTTGACCCGGCCATCTATGACAACAGCACCAAACTTCGCGGGAGACGGAAGCTGATCGAGCGCTCCTACAACTCGTATGAGGTGGACATGCCGGACGACCCTACCTCGGCCGCACAGCTCGCCATCCTCGCCCTCGTCCAGCCGTCTCTCCTCGCCAACGAGTCCCAGTCTCAAGAAGTCTCCACGCCCATGAAGGAGCGTCCAGGCTTCAGCTTCAAGAGCGACGTCAACGGAACTCCCATGGCCTCGCACGCCGGCTCGCCCGCCCCCGAAGGTTCCGGCACGCCCGCGCCGTTCGTCTTCGGCGCCGGCAAGGACCTCAACGGCGACAGCCCCGCGACCGGCGGCACACCCGCCGCCTCGCAGGCACCCGCCGGCATGTTCGTCGACCCGTCATCAGCAACGCTTGAGCGCAGTGCCGAGTCCGTGGCCGACGAGCGCGACGCGGTGCTACCGGTGGCCCCGCTCGACATCGCCATCCTCACCAGCATCCAGAACGCTGCCAAGGGCGACGAGAAGAAGCTGCGCGACCTGCTGGGCAGCATCATGGTCATCGGCGGCGGCGCCAAGATCCCGCAGTTCACCGTCGTGCTCGAGGAGCGCCTCAAGGCGCGCCGGCCGGACCTGACGGAGCGCATCCTGGTGAGCCGTAGCGCCAAGGACATGGACGAGCAGGTAGTCGCGTGGAAGGGTGCGAGCGTGTTTGCCAAGCTCCCGGCCAACGACTCGTGGATCACGCCGTTTGAGTTTGAGCGTCTGGGGCCGCGGACGCTCTACCACAAGGTCCTCTGGGCTTGGTGAAGGGGGGCGGAGTGAAGAAGGCGGGGGTGTTTTTTTGCGAAAGCGAACGGCGAATGAATTATCTTGGGACATTCTGGGCGGCACTAAAACCAGGAGTTTATGTAGAACATGGCGCATCAGGAATTCAATACATTTTATTTTACTGTTGATCAGTATCAACGCCGACCGTGCCGGATAAGACTTTCTCGCGGATTCGTAGTCGTGTAGTGAACGCGCGACTAGAACTTGGCATGTCGAAAACATCTCGGTGCCTGCATGCCATCATACACGGGTCAAATAACAACACAGCATCAGCTTCAACTTGTGCCAAACTTGAAATGCTCATCAATCGTGAACCTGGTCTCGCCCACCTCCTCGCCCCGCGCAAAGGCCACCCACAGCCGCCTGAACTCGGCGCCGACCGTCCTCACCAGACGCTCCGCGTCGCCGCCCTCGAGCATCGGCGCGTCCTTCCACGCGTCCCAGCCGCCCAGCAGGAGCGGCATCTCCAGCGTGTGCGGCGCGCCGAGCCCGCTTTCGCCCGGCGCGAGCACCAGCTCGTAGAACCAGGGCTCCGCGCCGCCCGCCGCCGCCGCCGCCGCTGCGCGCGCGCGCTCCCACAGTCGGTCCGCGTCATCCTTGAACCATGTTCGACCGATGAAGTCGGCGACGCTGGTAGTCGTCGGGATGGTCGGCCGCGCGTCGGGGCTCAAGGCGCCGAAGATGCCCTCGAACGCGACGCCCTCGTCGCGGCAGTACCCGACCAACAACGGGATGCGCGCCAGGGAGCGCTGCACGCGGGCGTCGAACTCGGCGGGGGTGATGGCCAGCGGCGCATGGCCGGGCGTCGGCGCGAACGGCATCCCCAGGGCCGCGAAGTCGCGCGAGGTGATGGCCAGCTGCTTCTGCACCTCGAGGAGCTCCTCAAGTGGCATCGAGGCCGGGTCGGGGGCGGACCGGGCGACGCGCTCGAGCGCGGCGTCCATGGCGGCACGGTCCATGTGCCGCACGCCAAGGGGTGTGCTCTGCAGGATGGCGCGCCGGAACAGGCCCTCGGCGCCGTCGGCGGCGAGCAGGCAGTAGACGGAGTCGGCGCCCGCTGAGCTGCCGGCGAGCGTCACCCGCCGCGGGTCGCCGCCGAAGCTGGCGACGTTGTCGCGCACCCAGCGCAGCGCGGCCATCTGGTCAAGCAGGCCGAGGTTGGCGGGTGCAACGCCCTCGATTGGCTGGTAGCCGAGGATGCCGAGGCGGTAGGTGACACCGACGAAGACGACGCCGCAGGCGGCCAGGTCGGCGCCGCTGTAGACGTCGAGGTCGGCGCCGCCGGAGGTGTAGCCGCCGCCGTGCAGGAACACGATGACGGGCAGTGGGTGGTCCGCCGGGGGGGTGGCTGGGGCGCAGACGCTGAGGTGCGGGCAGTCCTCGGACATGGCGCGGCCGGCGGCGATGGGCCCGTTGAGAGCCTCGAGGCGCGAGGGCAGCTGCGGGCAGATGGAGGCCGGCTGGGTGCAGTCGAGGACGCCGGACCAGGGCGGGGCGGGCTGTGGAGGCTGGAAGCGGGCGGCGCGGGCGTAGGGGATGCCGCGGGCGCGGATGATGGCGCCTTGCCGGCGGGCGGAGATGGCGCCGTCGCGGAGCTGGATGACGACGCTGGAGCTTTCTGCCATGGCGGGATAGGACTCGGGGTATGGGAATGTGATGGGTTGGGATGAGGGGCGAGGGAGCTGGCAGCTCATAAGGTTATATGTGTAGTTTGCATTTGTCGGAGCAGTGTCCGCCTCGGCCGGACGGATCGGCGCTCGCGTTTAGTGAGTTTGAGGAGGGGTCGGCGGGACGGAGCGTTGCCGTGCCGGCATGCATTATCGCGGCGGGGGCCGCAGACGATAGATCCAATTTCCGGCCACGTCGCTCAAGTTGACTGGTCCGAAGATGCACTTGTTAATCTCAAAATAGAAACACCTTTCTTTTGGCAGGGGCACAATGTTCCTTGCTGCAAATGTCATTCGGTGGCGCGCCCGGCTGGTGTAGGAGAGCGCAAATAAATGTGTCATCAGTAATTCATCTCTCTATTATAGGCTTCCTCCTATTGTCATTGTTTTAAATTTGCTTTGATAAATGATACTATGTCATCCACGCCTTGCGGCTCATTGATCCAGTGTCCCCCGTCTTCGTATACATTCCATTCCACGCGTAGCTCCAGGTTTTGTGACAAGACGTTCCTCATGCGCTGGCCGTTTTTAATCGGAACGACCTCGTCGTCGAGCGCGTGGCCCAAGAATATCGGCGTTGATTTCAGCTTCGCAGGCGGCGCCATCATCTCAACCTCGACTGCGAAAGGCAACCAGCTGCACAGGCCGATCAGGCCCGCGAACCCCCCCTCGTTCCCGCCAATGAGCTGGGACACGACCGTGGCGAAGCCCTGGCTGACCCCGCAGACGAACATACTGTCCCTGGTGATGAGCTTCTCCTCCGCCTCGATGACGGCGCGCAGCGTCTGCATGCTTTGATCCAGGCCGCTTCGTTGGATGTCGGGCTGCTCCTCGGGGTCTTCGACGTACCACATGTCGAACCACTGCGACATGTCAATGTCGAAGCGCTGCGAGCGCAGGATCGGCGCGGAGGGGAAGACCCAGCGCGCGGAGGGAAGCAGGCCAGGCAAAGTGAGGTCTTGGTCGTCGGTGGTGGCCGTGTTGGGGCTGGCTTCACTCTCGAACAACTCGGAGGCGAGCTCTTGGGCGGTGCTATCACGGCCATGCAGGAAGATTATAGTGCAGGCATGGTCGTGTCCCGGGGCGGGACCATGTACGTGTGTGTTGGGATCCATGGATTCTGTTGGCAGGTTGATTGAGGGTGAAAGTTGTGGTGTAGGTTGGTTGAGAGGACAGGGTGGTCGAGGTACAGGGTAACACAGCAAACAGGCTGAGGGTTGGAGCGAGCACTGGGAAAAAATTAGAAGACCTGGGCACTGGCCTTCTTTTTTTTCTTGTTTCTGCGCCGCAAATTGAGTTTCTTGCCAGCTCTGACGGCGCCGTGCAAGTTTGCTAGGCAGTCGCTATGTACATTGATGGATCGTATAAATGATGGTATCTTGGGCGCGTTTGAGCAGGAGAGAGAGGCGCGTTTACCCATTCTTGCCCACTTCCTCGAGCCACGGGTTTTTGCTACGCAGCTACTGCAGTAACGTGCTCAAGTAGGTAGAATTTCCGTAGTTACCATTTTGGTATGTTGAAATTTATTCTACTATGTAAATCTTCTAGTTAGCCAATCTTTATACGTGCTCGGTAGAAGTTTATCATCCGCAGATAAGCGAAGCTTACATATAAATAAACTGGACCCACTGTTGAAGGCAAGCCATCCATCTCAACTTTGTTGATCGAAATTCATTGGAGCAACTCTAACCACCTCCCCGCCGATCTTGGATCCAGATCCACGATTGATTCAACAATTTGTTCCCAAACTCAGTGCCGTTGTTGCGTCTATCAGCGACACGTACGCCAGAGCAGACTTGGACAGCATACAACCCCCATCACGAGACCTCTTCTGTTCTGTGTCAGACCAAGCCATGCCCATCGTGTGCCGCGTCTAGCACCATGGTTCGAATTGCGGCCGTCCGAGGCGCTGCGCACGCCCGACAGCTTTGCCAACGTTTGCCCACATCCAAGAAGCCTACTCCTCTTGCCGGTAGCATCCTCGCTGCTTCGCCGGCCGTCTCTTCCTCTGTCTCCGCGTCCGCCTCCAGCCGCCCCAGACACCTCTCCTCGACACGAACCCTCGACACCGCCACCACCACCTCGACACCGCCTTCGCCGTCACCGTCGCCCAGCAGCCGCAGCATCGCCGAGCTGCCCGACCGCACCCACCCTCGGTACCTACAAAGCTCGAAGCCCGGCTCGTCGCTTCTCGTGCTCAACTGGCCGCGGCCCCCGCGCAACCTGTTGCTGGTCCAGAAGCTGTACGCGCCCGACGTGACCGAGTCCGTGATCCGCTTCGCGCGCCACATCCGCGCCGAGTACCCCGACGTCAACGTCGTCGTCGAGCCGCGTGTCGCCGACATGATCCAGAAGCACCTCCCCTTCGCGCTCTACGTGGCCGACCACCGCTCCAACATCGCCGACAAGGTCGACGTGATCGCGACGTTTGGCGGCGACGGCACGGTGCTGCGCGCGGCCAGCCTGTACAAGCTGCACGGGTCGGTGCCGCCCATCGTCTCCTTCAGCATGGGCACGCTCGGCTTCCTCGGCGAGTGGAGCTTCGCGGACCACAAGAAGGCCTGGCGCGAGATGTACATGAGCGGCAGCGACGTGCCCGAGGCCCGCGAGGCCGACTACCTGCAGCAGGGCGAGAATAATAACCTGACGCGGCGCCGCGGCGGCAACGGCGGCGGCGAGCACGAGGGCTGGGAGCGCATGAAGGGCAAGTGCCTGGGCCACCAGCGGGCGTCGCGCGTGCTGCTGCGGCACCGCATCAAGGCGGACGTGTACGACCGCGCGGGCAACAGCATCAACCACCAGGTGTCGGACTCGCTGTCCGGCCAGTCGTCGGCCGTGGCGGAGCCGCAGGAGCCGTCGCCGTCGCTGCGGGCCATCAACGAGATCTCGCTGCACCGCGGCTCCCACCCGCAGCTCGCCGTCATCGACATCTACCAGAACGGGCACTTCCTGACGGAGACGACCGCGGACGGGATCCTGGTCAGCACGCCGACCGGGTCCACCGCGTACAGCCTCAGCGCCGGCGGGCCCATCGTCCACCCGCTCGTCCGCTCGCTGCTCATCACCCCGATCAGCCCCTGCAGCCTGAGCTTCCGCTCGCTGGTGCTGCCGCTGGACACGGCGGTGGTGCTGCGCACGAGCGCGCGGAACCGCGGGCGCGAGCTGGATCTGAGCATTGATGGGAAGAGGTGCGGGGGGGTGAGGCCGGGGACGGAGATTCGCGTGGAGGGCGAGTTCGTGGGCCGCGCGGGGCTGGGCGAGGAGTGGCACGGCGGCGTTCCGTGCGTGATCCGCACGGAGGAGGACGATCCTTGGGTGGGAGGGCTGAACGGACTGCTCAAGTTTAATCATCCGTTTGGAAGGGACCCGACCATGGACGACATATCGGATTGAGCGCTGTTGGTGAGTGACGGAGATGTTGCCATCATCTGTTGATGAGTGACGGAAGAGTTGCCATGACGTATAGATACCCCATCGCTACTTGGAGATTTTGAATCTTGTATATTACGCCAACGTCGCAAATACCTGCGCATGGCCCAATCTAATTCTAATTTGACAAAAAGCTATATACCAAAAACGAAAACTGTATCAACTTCTTCATATCGCACACGTTCAATACTGATCCAGGTACTCCCGCGGCACCGTCGGCCAGGCATCCACGCCGTCCAGCAGCACCATCATCATGCCGCCCATCATATGGTTGCTGATATGACAATGCACCAGCCACGCCCCCGGATTCACCACCTGGTACCTCACCACGATCCAGCTCGTCTCGTTCCTCGCCACGCGCGTCACGAACGCGTCCCTCCGCGGCGGGTCCGCCAAGTTGAACCACCCCGGTTTTTCCCTGACGGCCTCGTCCACCGAGCGCCACGGAAAGGCGCCGGTGCCGCCGCCGATGCGGTACATCTTGTTGCCGTGCTTGTGGACCGGGTGCGGCGGCATGGGGAACACGGACGCGTACAGCACGAGGTCGACCCAGGTGCCGTTGCGCGTGGCGAGCGTCACGTTGCTGCGGAGGGTGGCGGGCAGGTCGGGCGGCTGGAAGAGGAGAGGGACGGGGTGGGCGTCGAGGTCGGAGGGGGAGAGGCGGGTGCTGTTGAGGGCCCAGAGGTAGGAGGCGCCGTCGAGCTTCATGCGTAGCACGTGTAACTCGTCGGCGGAGGCGGGGATGGGGGAGGGAGG